>NC_080046.1:22605319-22835014 GCF_012489685.1 Lotus japonicus
ATGTTAAAATTAATATCATATAACATTTGTATATAAATTTTAAATAATTAAAAAAACTACTTTACCCATGTATTAGAATAGGAAATAATTGATATGGTTAAGCCTCTATGCATTGCATGCTTTGGCGGCTAGGATTAACATCTGAAGAGGAGAAAGGATTTAAATAGGTGGTGATTGGCTGAACCGATCATCCACTCGTGGAGACCGGTCCAAATTATTTTTGACAAGCAAGAGCCGGTTTTGGGTCTCCTTCGAACCTCTTTGACCGATTTCAAATATTAAGTAAATCTAATTTTAAATTATATTGTTATAAATATTAATTAAATTAATTTCTAGTTAATATTAAATTTTAAATTTAGAAAATAAATAAAATAAATATACGTGGTCTGGTGGGATCCAGATAATAATAAAATAATGTACTATAGTTGGATTAAATTAATCTTAATTATACTGTGTTATACATTTGATAATTTTTTTAATGAAATTAATGATATCGCACATATACAATCACTAGTATACTCCAAAATTGAAGTACCAGATAACTATTCACAAGAAGCAAGTGCTTTCAATACTTCTAAACTTATTGACACGTAAGAAATATCACCATGTGGTCATATAGAAGTTAAGTTAACTATTCTATTCATCCTCAGGTGTAGAAACACTTGTAGAATATGTTGTTAAAGGCTTCATAGAGCCAAGGTTCGTGAAATACTCGGACAACTAGAAGGGGTTAAAAAAAGAAGAGAAACAAGCTCAACGCTCTACAAATAGTCAAGAACACCCGATTTGGAAAAACTTACCCCTCAAACAAGACTATGAGAAGAGGGCGAGCATGTCTATCCAAGTGTCGTTGCAAACACGCGCTGAGAAGAGGGCGAGAAGGTAAGAATGGCGGCACATGGCTTACATGCGCTAAAGAAAATGTCGCAAGTGGGCCCCACGTACCAACGAAGATGTGACGCGTGAGCGTGCGTGATTAAGAATCTGGCGGTGGCACTTCGGTGATTGTTGTAGACCGGGGTAGGAAAAACCAGATGATTGTGAATTACCAATTTGTTTTGGATTAAAAGATGTCCTCTATAGAATGATTTTGGTGTACAGTGACAATAGCAGTGTTTTCAATTGTTTGATATATGACGTGGTGAAAAAGGGTTCTCCAGGCTATGAAGTAATTTCAAAGATCAAAGATATGATGAAAGATAACCATGTCATCATTGTAAATGTTGATGGAAACGCTAATCAAGCTGCTCATGCTATGACAAATGTTTGGGTGAGTTGTGGATAGGTGATAGAGGAGCATGAACTCCCACCTACGGAATTATTGGAGAGAACTATTAGGTTTGATAAGTCAGATAAAATCATTCCAAGGAAGTCGCAAGAATATGTGGTTGTAATGTTTGCTTTATGATTTTATTTTGAAATCCAATAGTGATATTAACCCGTGCGATGCACGGAGACTGAATGTTCGATTTTATCAATAATTTGTATGAAATGCAGCATAAAATATAATGAAATCAAATGTGTATATGGTAATATGTATATATGTGTGTGTGTTTGTTGTGATATAATTAAACTTTTAAAATTCTTATCAAAATTCATATGATAATTAAGGTAGACACTTCTCATTATACATGGATAAGAGGAGCAAATATTAAGGAGTACAAATTGTGTATTTCACACAAAACTACGACCTCTATCCTATTAATAATGAAGTTGTTACATCTTTGTACATCATATCAGTTGAGAATAGTTGCACCTATATGAAAATGACAAAAACACCAAAGGTTGTGAGGCTTACAAAAGTTCAAATGCATTAAAATGAAATCACGTAATTTGAATTAGTTTATAAATTGCAGTCCTTTATCTATGGTAACAATTGTTTTTATTTTTATCAAGATAAATCCTATGCTAGATGATACAAACACTTGCTTTAGGAACTTTTGTGCTTTCAAGTTTCTATTTTAAAAAGTACTTCATCCCTTTGTTCATTTTTATAAGAACTAAATTAGAGGTGCACCTTAATCTTTTTTATAAGAATATAATTTGGAGTTTTTTGATGAATCAATTTGGAGTTTGTAGTACATTAATTATTTTTTGATAAAAATACCCTTATTTAATTGAAATCTCTCTCTCTCTCTCTCATCATCCCATAACCTTCAAAAGTTGCAAGTATATAAGAAAACTTCACTTATAAAGTATAGATTCGAGGTTAAGACTCAAAAGAAGGTCATGGAACACTAGATACATTTATTTAGGTGGAAGAATGGTTCTAGCAAAAGCCGCTCTAAACTCAATACATGTGTATCTATTCTCTATTTTTAAAGCTTTGGTGGGTGTAGTTGGAGAGATAGAGAAAATTCTCAGGGTATTATATAGGGCAAAAGTGACGTAGGAAAGAAAGTATCATTGATCCCTTAGACTTTGATATGTCAATCTAAGGAGTTGGGAAGTCTTTTCCTAAGCTTCATGGGGTGGAAGAACAAAGCTTTACTTTTAAAGTGGCTTTGGAAGTTTGGGTGAAGATGGAGAGCCTTTGGCAGAAGGTAATCCCAGAGAAATACAATTTGGGTAGAAAAGTTCTTATGTTTCATTTGGTGATGACTAAGGAAGGAATCTGGTCTCGTATCATGCTAGATATTGTTAATGTCTTAAAGAAGATTAATTGTTGGCTAAGGGACTGAAAGAATGGATTTTATGCATTGTTGGTGATGGGCGAAACAATTTTTTTTTGTTGATCTGTGCGTAGATTCAATTCCTCATTGCAGAAAATTTTGAAGGATCTTTGCAATTTGTACAAACGAAACTGAAATAATTTCAGCAGTTGGGGTAGTAAATCAAGGGAAGTGGAAATGGGATCAAGATTTTAGGAGGCCTTTATTTAATTAGGAGCTAGAGATTTATGAGGAATTCATAAGATTGACCAACTCCTTATTCCTGTCAGTAGGCCCATCAGACACCCTGGTTGGGGACTTTATAATTTAGGGGTATTTTCTATCAAATCAGAATATAGTTACGAAAATTATCAAGTGGACTCTTAGGCCTTGTAATCTTTTGGTCTAGGAAAGTCTAAAACTCGCCCACAAACGAGCACTCCCTTAAATCACTAAGTGTCTGCCTCTGTTGCCAGCTGACACCCATCACTCGCCCCTTGAGAAGGTGTGTGCCATTCATGTCGCCATGTAAGTCTCTCGTGCTAGCTCATCTTCGGTATCCAAGCGGACTTACTTGCCTCCTGAGCGAGACCCTTTGTTAGCTTAAGAGGTCTCCCAATCTTAATTATTTTCAAATATTTCAATTTGTAGTATTTATATATTATACTCACTCTGTTCCTAATTATAAGACCTAATTTTAGATTTTTCATGTTCCTAAATATAAGACATTTTACAATAATATAACAAAAAGTATTCTACTCTTCCATATATACCCCTCACATTAATTGTATGTTTTCAATTCCAAAGTTTTAATTACCACCTACTATTAATTAGTGAGAGAAAAAGACAAAGAGTAAATATGAAAGAATGTATGCATTTTTAAAAAACCAATACATTAATTATACGCATTTAATACTTTCTTAATAAGCACAATTTTTGTATTAGGTCTTATAATTAGGAATGGAGGGAGTATGTTATTTATGAGACAATACTTTTTGTATTAGGCCTCGTGGCGGTCACGCAAGCTCAGAGTTGGGCCTCCCTCGCGAGGCCCAACCGGCCCAATGTGAGTTGTTAAACTCGCGAGGCCCAGCCCCTAGCCTATAAATAGGGAGCGGTTACCACATGTAAGGGACTCTTGGCTCATTTACTAAATAACAAACTCTCAATTCAGTTATTTTCTCTCTCTAAGCGGTTACATTCTCTCTCTAGACAGTTACACATTTATCTCACTAGATTCTCTCTCTTGTGCAATCCCTTCACTCCATGGACTATACCCTATCTCTATGTTCTTCGCTGGAACATTACTCATGTTATAGTTTCTATTATGTGCTGCTATGTCCTTTGTTATTGCCTCGGTTTGCGTTTCTTCTTTTTTTGGCCACCTAGGTGTCTCTTTTTCTTTTCTTTGGCTACTGTAACTTGATTTGTAATGTGGGATTCTTCTTCATGATTATATTAATATATAAGTTATAAGTTTAGTTTTTCCAAAAATTATTGTAATAAAACCTATTTTTTCCCTTAAGATTCTGTTAAGCCAATTAGTGGTGGAGTTACTGGGTGTTGTTTTTTTTGATATTTGTTTGAAGTGTCTTGTACTTTTTCATGAGATCCTTTACTTCATGACTTCAATTATTATCAATAATATTTTGTTCTTATTTTTTTTCGTAGTGAAGAAACAATGATGTATTTGGAAGATGCCATGTATTCAATAAGCGGAACCTCTTCCAGCTCCACCTCTCTTTAAAAATAAAAAAATGACAATAAATAATGAGTAGAAATTTAAGTGGCGTTGTAAAACGGACATTGAACACTCATTTATACAGTTTACCGACAACATAGGTTATCCCCGTAGTTGACAGCTATGAGAGTAACCACTTCGAGACTCAGAGATCACTTGAGTGGGTAGGTCTCTCCCAACAAATCATTCTCCATAAACATTTCTCAATGATCAAACCCTAAACTAAACTCTTAAGGAGTCCAATCATCTACCAACTCAGTTAGACCTTGTTGGTATTTTAAATACAATATATAATGGGAAACAATTCTAAGTATATGTTTTTCCATAAATAATATGCTTATAAATATTTCACGAGACAATTCAGATGTATCTGATTTTTCTCTTTTTCGTTCTTTCCATTTCAATGGTCTTATTCCGCTCAGTTAACTGCAGAATATTAATTTCATCATGTCTCATTAATTTTTTAAAGTAATCACCACTATTGTAATTAAACCTCCTTTTTTTGTAGTGCAAAAATAACCATGTATTTGAAATATGTCCAACCTTGCATTTAGAGAGGAATCTTTACAGATGCCTTCTCCTCTGTCAGAGGAAAGGCCTTTAAAAATAGTGCCTTGTAGTTCTTCTCAAAATTAGTTCTTCTTTTTGAAACTTATCTATTTGCATTTTCATTATGGCTTTTCATATTTCGCTTAATCGCTCCACCTGTTTTCTCAACTTTTGTTGATCAACCTTGTAATTTTCCTTTTCTCTTCTAATCAGGTGAGTACCTTACATTGTACTACATTTTCATGTTATGATTTTCACTTCAATGGGTTCACTCAGTCTCTTTTATTTTTTCAATTTTTCTAATGTTTTGTCTTCTTCTTCAACGGTCATCTCTTCTCATCCATCAATTTATTCACTTTAATGTCTTCTTTTTTTATTCTTTGTAATATCCTTTTACTTCACACTTTAAAGCATCTCACATGGATAAAACAGAGAATCACAAAAGAAGACATTGAAGTGAATATAAAAAATTTGAAAAGAAAGAAACTTATTGTATGAGAAGATAAGACAGCTGAAGAAGAAGACATGACATCATCAGCTAAATGGAAAATATAAACCAGAGTCAGTGAACCCATTGAAGTGAAACTCAGAACATAAGATTGAAGTACAATGTTAGAGACTCACCTAATTAGAAGAGAAAAAGGAGAAATACAAGGTTGAACAAAAAAAAAGTTGAGACAAAAATAGTGGAGCGATTAAGTGAAATATGAAAAGACAGAATGAAAAAGTAAATTGAGAAGTTTCACAAAAGAGAAATCATTTTAAGAACTTTAGGGCTTTATTTATAAAGGTCCAAACTATGACAAAGAGATGAAGACATCCGTAAAGGTTCCGCTCAGTAAATGCAAGGATTCACATATTTCAAATACATCATTATTTCTGCACAATCAAAAGATTTAATTATAATAGTTAAGAATAATTTAAAAAATTAATGTAACGTGATTAAATTAATATTATACATTTAACTAAGAGAAATAAGACCATCGAAATGAAAAGAAAGATAAAGAGAAAAATCAGGTACATCTGAATTGTCTCATGAAATATTAATAAATATATTATTTATGGAAAACATATAGTAAGAATTTTTTCCATAATATATTTTATTTAAAATACCAACAATGTCCAACTAAGTTGGTAGATGATTGGCCTCCTTAAGAATTTAGTTTAGGGTTCGATCCTTAAGCAGTGTGTATGGAGAATGATTTGTTGGGAGAAGCTTTTTTACTACATCAAGATCAACTACACTGGAACTTCCCGAATATTCCAACCTCCTCAGTTAACTCCTTTCATTTGTTAATCTGAAAATATTATACATGTCAAGATGATATTAATATAAGCATCAAGACATAATCCAACAATAACATTATCCCTAATTAAAAGCCAAGAACAGCTAAGCATGATAAGAAATCATGTGAAACCATATATAACTTCTAATATAAATTTGTCCTTTGCATTCCGGTGAAGAACGGTAGAACCTAATTCTTTCAGCCCTATTAAGTTTTTATAGTAGAAATTGTAAGTATAAGTAAGTTTGGTGCCTTCAGGTATGTTCCTCACAACAAACAACATCATGTAGGGAAACTCTTATCACCTTTGATTGACACATAGATTGGGAATAAAAATGTGATTTACAAAATGTGCTACATTTCCATGTCTTGTTTCGTCGATGTAACCCTTGCCAGCACCTACAAAAACAAAATTAAAGTACCAGCTAAATTAAGTTCAAACACACACCGGAGAAAATTTTAGTCCATTAGAATTCAGAAACATACACATGTCAAGTATATAGTGATGAAAACCTAACCTGAATTCAATCTTTGATATATTCATATCAACTTCCCCAACAAACTCACAAAGCTTCAAGTTTGAATGTAAGACCAAGTTCTGTAACCCCAATGCTTTCTTTGGATCTTATAAATAGCTAGCTGGAATTGAATTTGCAAAACATTAGGATTTGGATGATTCATCAAGCTTATCCTCTTAGTCATTACTGTTGATTTCATTTTATATTATTCAAATTTTAAGGTAAAAATTTTCCTTTTACATGTAGATTAACACAATTATTCAAATTCAAACTCATAACTGCGAGCATTAATTTTTTCAATATTAATAATGAAATTAATTAGTTATTAAATTTTATATAATTATGATCATTGATTGATTATTTTCATAAGAATTAAAAACAAAATAAAGAAAAACTAAACTTTGAGCAATTTCAACTCATTTAGTTGTTTCAATGCGTGGTACAATTAAGTTAAATTAAATAAAAGGCAAATATGCAAACGACTAATTATTAAAATTAAAATTTATCATTTAATTGTGGAATCTAATAATTATTTGATATTAAATTATAATAAT
The DNA here is from genome assembly GCF_012489685.1 of Lotus japonicus. Classification (NCBI taxonomy): domain Eukaryota; kingdom Viridiplantae; phylum Streptophyta; class Magnoliopsida; order Fabales; family Fabaceae; genus Lotus; species Lotus japonicus. The sequence goes on from NC_080046.1 coordinate 22,612,619, forward strand.
AATCATACTAATTATTATTATTATTCTTAACTTAAATTTTTATATTTGAAATTCAATGATAAATTAAATGAAATAGCAATAATCATATGAAATAAAAATATAATAATATATTTCATAACTAAATGAGAAATTTAATATTAATAAATAATAATTAATTTGTTGCATAATTGTCTTTTGTTTAATTTAACTTAATTGTACTACACATTGAAACAATTAAATGGGTTAAAATTGCTTAAAGCTTGTTGGTAAATCCGCAAGTGTACGAATCCACCCGGTTTTAAATATCGAACCACAGGGATTGTGTGTGAATAGATTCGGTTCAAGCTTTGAGTTTGAAGGTTTGTTTTATTGAGGCAAACATATGTCGAAGTAGTAATAAGGAAAAAGAAAATATAAATTCAGAAATGAAACAGAGAATGAAAAGAAAGAGTGATTTACTTTGGGTTCTTGCTCAACTAATCAATTCAAGCACATCATTCTAAGCACATGTTCCCATGAATCTCTCCTTGATGTTATAGCCTAAGCAACAACCTATCGATGCCTCGCATAGATAATTCTTTCAAACCAAAAGATAAGCCCAATTCCTTGCGTACTTAAACATTTGTTTGAAGCATAAAGATTATAAAGTTCAGGCCAACAAACCCCAACCCTTCCTCTATTCCTAGTAGCAAGCATAGAAGAGGTAATCCCACAACAAGTCCCTAATCTATAACAAACTTACGTTCTATTATAGAAAAGCATAAAGCTAGCACATGTTCTAACTTGAAACATAAAGCATGGATATGGGATTCAAGGAAAGAAGAAGAACATGTGGGAAAGAACTTAAGATTATAACTTAAAAGGAAAAGTCTTACAAGAAAACCAAAGTAAAAGAAGAGAGATTAGCCAAGCATGGCAAGAGTCATGCTTGGCTAAGAACCTTGAACACAAGCTTGGAAGCTTTCTCTCACTCTCCTAGATGATCCTCTACCTCTGAATTTTACAAAGTATATCAAAGATACCAGAGAAAATGACTAGAATCCTATTTATAGGCAAAAAAACGTGTTTTCTGCTGTGCCGGGCGCTCAAGCATTGATCTGGGGCGCTTGAGCGCCCCTATAACAGATGCAAGGCTCCAAGCTTCTGGAGTGTTGGCGCTTGAGCGCCAGGTGAGGGCGCTTGAGCACCAGCTTCACGTTTCTGGTGACTTTTCAGCTTTTGTAACTCCTCCTTTGAATGCTTCCTTCAATTCCTTTGCATCTTGGCCTTCCTTTTCCATGAGTTATCTGCTGAAGCACTAAAGGACCAAGACAAGTGAAAATAGCAAGAAATTCAAAGGGCTTTTAAGCACAATAGTCCTCACAATTCCATGGAAAACAAATGCAAGTCCTAGAATCTATAAAAATACAAGAAAGACCCTTATAAAACTATATAATTACTAAAACCAAACAAAAACTCAAATAAAGATAAAAATGCATGAGAATGCATGAAGCACTACATGAGACAAAGAAAAAAAACTCAAGACCTACAAAGACATGACCCTAAAAATACTACTAAACCCGGGTCATCAAAGCTTAATTTTTTTATTTTTAGTACTTATGCAATTAAATAATCAATGCTCATATTTATATATATTTTTTTTGAAAACGAAATGAATATTATTAAGAAAATGCTTGAGCCAAAATAACTCAAGGCAAGAGTAACGTACAATCTGAAACAGAATGGTTCCTGACAAACCAAGTGCTTAAAAGTGCACCAAACCCACCACCAACCCGCATGATCGCTTTTAACATGTTCCCAAGAAGGAGCCTCGTTAAAACCTTACTGAGAAAAACCCATTGGGAAAAAACCCAACAAGGAAAAAGAGTACCACCAACTTGGGAAAGCCACCATGCATCTATAAAACATGCGAAATAGCCCAAACGGCAACTGGAAATTCGTATACAGTAAAAACAGCAGTATTCCAATCTCTGTAGCATCAAAACAGCTAATAGAAATAGCAACCAGACGAAACAGCAGCAACAACAACAACAACAACAACAACAACAAATGCAGAAAACAGCAAACGGGAAAACAGCATCCAGAAACTCCAAACACAGCAACCAACAAACAGCAAAACAGACCAAAGGAACAGCAACAGCAGCTTCAGCAACAACAAAGCAGAAATCTGCAACAGCAACAGCAACAGCAGAAAACAGCAAACAGCAAAACAGCAAAACGGCATCCAGCAACTCCAAACAGCAAAAACAGCAGCAAAATATGGCCGGAATTTCCACACTCAGTTAGTTTACTGCCCTGCAAAAAATCAGTATCAAAAGAAAATACCAAAATTGTTATGTCAGCCTTGGTGACCAACATAATGCCAAATTGGCTCCTCACGAGAACATCCCTCCTTTGCTAACTCATCCGCCTACATGTTCCCCTCCCTCAAAATATGTGATACCCCACGACAAGCCACCAATGGAAGTAAATAGTCAATCATATTCAACTCATTAGTTAAACTCCAAGGTCTGTTTTTTGTCCCGCACACCCATTCCACTGCAAGACTTGAGTCACTCTCAATTTCTACCGAATATACCATGAACTATTGGCAAAATAATAAGGCATACAAGATTTCTAAAACCTCCGCCTCATCCGCACGTTTTACCTCCACCTTTCTGGAGAATTTCCCAGCCACCTTCCTCACATTATTCCTCAAAATTCCCCCAATTCCCGCCCTTCCCGATTGGAAAGAACCATCCACATTGAATTTCAGAGACAATCCTTGAGGTGGTTTCCAAGGTATGACAGGCCGCGAGCTAACCTTAGCATGTACATCAATTTTTGTGAAACCCCTTGCAAACTTATTTGCATCATAAGGACAATCTTGCCACTAAGCTCTCATCCAGGTAAATATTAAAAATACATGAGACTCCCAAATGGCTTGTGGATCAAAAATTTTATCATAGAAAATCACATTAATATGTGCCATCCATATCTCCCAGCATAATGCATAAGGAATCAAATCCCATAAAATTATTGAGGTACTTTTACGCAACGCACCCCATTCAGCCAGCAATGTCGAAATTGATGCTGAAGCAGACCAGGAAATGCTCTCTCTGTGTAACACAGCTGTCCATAACATCCAAATTCTCGGACAATGCAAGAAAATATGAGCCACCGTCTCTGTTGTAGACAAGCAAAATATGCAGGACGCACCATTCTGTAAGACTACCCCTCTTTGTGCCAGATTCTCCTTAGAAGCTATTCTGTTCTTCTGTTCCTGCCACAAAAATAAAGCAATTTTGGAAGGTAAAATAGGCCTTAAGATTTGAGGTACTGACCATCCGTCCTCAGTGAACCACCGAGCTTCTACTACTGCACACATAGATTTAACACTATAAAGGCCCATATTATCATGTTTCCAAATGAGCGAATCAGCATACGCCCTCTCCCCCTGTTTAGGAACCAAAGTCTGAAGAAGTGCCTGCAAATCATGATATTGTTCTCTCTCCCAACCCAGAAAATCTCGAACAAAAGCAATATTTCACACCCACTGAGGACCTGCGACCGTACCACACTCCCCCACCATTGCCCTTCAATAACTAATAAATTTCATAACTAAAATTGAAAAAATTAAGGCTGATAATTATAGTTTGAATTTAAAAAATTATGTTAGTCTATATGTAAAAGGAATATTTTTACTTTAGAATTTGAATGATATAAAATGAAATCATAGTAATGATTAAGAGGATAAGCTTGATGAATCATCCACATCCTAATGTTTTGCGTGTTCAATTCCAGCTAGCTATTTATAAGATCGAAAGAAAGGGTTGGGGTTACAGGATTTGGTCTTACATTCAAACTGGAAGCTTTGTATATGAGTTTGTTGGGGAAGTTGATTTGAATATATCAAAAGTTGAGTTAAGGTTAGGTTTTCATCACCATATACTTAACATGGGTATGTTTCTGAATTCTAATGGACATAGATCTTCTCTGGTGTGTGTTTGGACATAATTTAGTTGGTGCTTTGATTTTTGTTTTTGTAGGTATTGGCAAGGGTTACATCGACGGTTGTATTCTAAATCTATGTGTCAAAAGGTAAGGTGATAAGAGGTTTCCCCACATGATGTTGTATGTCTTACATCGTACTTTATTTTCATGTTCTGATTTTTACTTCAATTGTATCACTCAGTATCTTTTATCTTTTCAATTTTGCTAATGTCATGTCTTCTTCTTCAACAGTCATATAATCTCATCCAGTAAGTTTTTTTCTTTTCCATTTATTTTCATACATCAAATTTTTATTTTATTCACTTTAATGTCTTCTTTTTTATTCTCTGTAACATCCTTGTACTTCACACTTTAAAGTATCTCACATGGATAAAACAGAGAATCACAAAAGAAGACATTGAAGTGAATATTTAAAATTTGAAAAGAAAGAAACTTATTGTATGAGAAGAGAAGACCGCTGGAGAAGAAGACAGAACATCAGCAAAATGGAAAATATAAAAGAGAGTCAGTGAACCCATTAAAGCGAAAATCGGAACATAAAAAAGAAGTACAATGTTAGAGGCTCACCTGATTAGAAGAGAAAAGGAGAAATACAAGGTTGAACAAAAAAAGTTGAGAGAAAAGTAACGGAGCGATTAAGCGAAATATGAAAAGACAGAATGAAAATGCAAATGGAGAAGTTTCACAAAGGAGAACTCATTTTAAGAAGAACTTTAGGGCATTATTTAAAAAGGCCCTACCTATGACAAAGAGATGAAGGCATCCATAAAGGTTCCGCTCAGTAAATGCAGGGATGCACATATTCTAAATACATCATTATTTATGCACTACCAAATAAAAGGAGGTTTAATTACAATAGTTATGAATACTTAAAAAAATTATGAAACATGATTAAATTAATATTATACATTTGACTGAGCGAAATAAGACCATTGAAATGGAAAGAAAGATAAAGAGAAAAATCAGATACATCTGAATTGTCTCATGAAATATTAATAAACGTATTACTTATGGAAAACATATACTTTGAAATTTTCCATAAATATTGTATTTAAAATACCAACAAGGTCCAACTTAGTTGGTAGATGATTGACCTCCTTAAGAATTTAGTGTAGGATTCGATCCTTAAGCAGTGTGTATGGAGAATGATTTGTTGGGAGTAGCCTTCTTACTACATCAAGATCAGCTGCACTTGAAATTCCCGAATATTCCAAACTCCTTAGTTAACTCATGCATTTGTTAATCTAAAAATATTATACATTTTTTTTTGACAAGATGATATTAATATAAGCATCAAGATATAATCCAACAATAACATTATCCCCAGTTAAGAGCCAATAACAATTCAGCGTGATAAGAAATCATGTGAAACCAAAGATATCTTCAAATATAGATTTGTCCTTTGCATTCCGGTGAAGAATAGTAGAACATAATTCTGCCAGCCTTATTATGTTTTCATTGTTGAAATTATAAGTATAATTAAGTTCGGTGTCTTCAGGTATGTTCCTCACAGCATACAACATCATGTGGGGAAACATCTTATCACCTTCATTATCTACACATAGATTGGGAATAAAAATGTGATTTATAAAATGTGCTACATTCTCATGCCTTGTTACGTCAATGTAACCCTTGCCAGCACTTACAAAAACAGAAATCAAAGCACCAGTGAAATTAAGTCCAAACACACACGCTAGAAAAGATTTATGTCCATTAGAATTCAGAAATATACTCATGTCAAGTATATATTCAAATCAATTTCCCCAAAATATCACATACAAAGCTTCCGGTTTGAATGTAAGAACAAGTTCTATAAACCCTTTCTTTCGATCTTATAAATAGCTAGCTGAAATTGAACATGTGAAACATTAGGATTTGGTTGGTGTATCAAGCTTATCATCTTAATTATTACTATTGATTTCTTTTTATATTATTCAAATTCTAAGGTAAAGATTTTGCTTTTACATGTAGACTAACGTAGTTATTCAAATTCATAATTATTAGCATTAGTTTTTCAATATTAATTATTTATTGCATTTTATATAATTATGATCATTGATTAATTAATTTCATAAGAATTAAAAATAAAAAAAATAAACTTTGTGCAATTTCAACCCATTTAATTGTTTCAATGCGTGATAAAATTAAGTTACATTAAACAAAAGACAATTATGCAACTTATTAATTATTGAGAATGGTTCCCTAGGCTCAAGGAACCCATCACTTAACCAAACATATGAAACTTACCTCAAAAGACAACTTGATTCAACACAAGGTGAAATCATGCATTTACCAAGTAAGTTTTTTAATGACCTAGCATCGCACACAAGCACATAAATCATGTAACTTCTCAAAACTTAGTCCTAGGCATGTTCCTAGTGATTTCCAAGAACTTTTACTCTTCCATTACCACACATAGACTCACGACCTCATGGCCTACACAAGCACACATTTTCCTTTTAATTCTCTTTCAATTTATAACCTAAAATTAGGCTCATACAACGTTATTCGTGCAATTACACTTATCATAATCTTCACTTACTTAAAAAGCAAGAAACACATAACACTTATCAACTTATTCCATAAGTATAAACCCAATTTGTTTCCCAACAACAACCTAATCATCATGGAACAATTCTAAGCTTTAAAAAAAGAGATTCCCCCCCCCCCCCCAAATACACATGCTATACATGGCCAAGCATGGTCCACAAGAAACCAAAACATTTTCTTCCAAAACTAGTTAATTCTAAGCATATTTATGGCATTTCTATGGTTAAAGACTCAATCAAACTCTCATACAAGGCTTAAATTGAATTACCAAAATTCTCAAGTTCAATATCATACAACATATTGATATTCTTGGAAAGTTCAAGACATGCTTATTCCTCTTTAAAAAGGAATACACAAAGCCAAACTTGACAAAACCCTAAAAACACAAATTTGGAAATTTCCAAAATTGATTCCACATCTCTCAAATTAAAGATCACCCAAACATAAAATATGAAGACACTTAGCATAAATCATGTCACAACTCTATTATCAAACTCACAAAGTTCCAAAACATTGGGGGTTTTCCCTTTTTCAAGCATCAACCAACAAAATATCATAGATCCAAGTTTCAAAAGAGAAATCAACCATAAAAATATACTCCAAGCCCATCAACTCCAATGCTTGGGGTCAAACATATCTTAACTCAAAGAAACTCCAAGAGAAAAGAGATGAAGAAGAAGATGATGATGGTGTTGTGATGCTCCAAACAACCTCCAAGCAAACCCAAAATCTAGCACCAAGAATCACTCACAAGATCTCAAGAACTCAAGAGGAAAAAATCAAAGTTTTCACTTACCTATGCGATGGTGGTTGTCAAGAACACAATGGTCAATAGGATTCCAAGAGAAAGAGGATCGTGGCTGTGCAACAAATGACTCACAACGTGTTTGATTGCAAAATTTGTTGAATATAAATATCGTGTCTCATGATTCTTTACTTATCTATAAACTTCATATACACAAAATCTCAAATTCAATTAGATAATTTTAATGAATCAATAAAAACGGTGAAACATATTACATCAATCAATTATTTCTAAGGCCTTTTGTTTTGATCCATCTCTGTCACATTCCATCCATCTCTTTTTACTCTCCCTGTCTTCCCTTTCCGTTTTTCCCCTTCTCATTTTCCTCTTCCACCACCTTTGTCCACTATCAAGCCGCCTTCTCATTTTCCTCTTCCAGCACCTTCACCCACTATAAAGCCGCCATCGCGTGCCACCATCCCACATCCGTTGGAGTGCTGCAAGATCACCATTGTTGTCATTGCTATTCGAGACAATCACTAGTGTTTGCTTCACCACCACAGACCTGATTCAAACCCACTTAAAGTCAGCACTAAACCAGCACCATCGCGAATCACTCCGATCCTTGAACTCCGGTGTGCTTCCACAGAACAAGCTCTCGGACTACCTAATTAAGGAAATTAGTAAAATCTGTATGTAATCTCCTAATCTCCTTTTTTTTGTACTTCGGAAAATTAACAAAACAAGAAACAAAAACTAAGACAAGGCTAATGAATCTTGCAACATGGACTGGGCGAGACCTTAGGGTCCCTCACCCAGGCGCGCCAGCCCGGGGCGACATACGAGCCAGGGAGTTGGGCCTTCTCCCGGGAGGCTCAACTGGCCCATTAGGAGAAATTAAGGGCGCCAAGCCCAACCCCCGCATCTATAAATAGGGAGCGGTTACCAATTCTAAGGGACTCTTAGCTCATTTGAGAAATACAAACTTGAAATTCAGTTACTTTCTCTCTCTAAGCGGTTACGCTCTTACTCTCTCTAGATTCTCACATCACGATCCTCTCACTATGGGTACCGTACCTCATCTCTATGTTCTTGGATAGAACATTTGGCACCGTCTGTGGGGACCGGTAGATTTCGATTCCCCGACCACGTGGATTGTGATTTGGTTGAGAGAAGTTCGATTTTCCAGGCAATTCTCTTCGATTTTCTGGAATTTTGGTTGAATTCCTAGGTCGCTGGTGAAGCCTAATGGAGGCACATCGTCGACGAAGTAGGGGAAGGCTGAGACACGCGTACGGTTCGTCATTGCGTCGCGCGTGTGGAAGGAGGCGCGATGAATCGGGAGGTGAACTGCTGACATTTGAGACGTCGGACGCTCATAGAGATTTGAGATGGTTAATTCGCGACGTTAATCACCGCGTGGAGCAGTCGGATAGGGAAGAATGGTGCGCTTACCACCGAACAACAGACCACGTTACAGAGGAATGTCACGATTTGCAGCGCGCGGTTGAGCAGTTGATAGCGGTAGGGGAACCAATCAGACCTCAGAGAGATCGGGCCTTAACGACTAAGGAAGTGAGCACGATCGCAGGAGGATTTGGTGGAAGTGGATTCACTAGTGCAGCAAGGAAGCGATACGCCAGGGCGATGAACACGGTCACAGAGACTCCTTTCGGTTTTTCACACCCAGACATTAGATTTTCGTCCGCGGACTTCTGCGAAATAAAGCCACACCTGGACGACCCGATTGTGGTCCTATTGCGTGTCAACCAACTCAATGTACAACGAGTGCTTCTGGATCAAGGAAGTTCGGCGGACATCATTTACAGTGATGCGTTTGATCGGTTCGGTTTGAAAGAAGGAGACCTCACTCCCTACATAGGGACTCTTGTGGGGTTCGCGGGCGAACAAGTATGGGTAAGGGGCGTCCTCGATCTTGATACTACATTTGGTGAGTTTGAGAACGCCAAGACACTGAAGGTGAGATACCTAATCCTGGGAGCAGTGGGATCCTACAACATGATAATCGGCCGGAATACCTTGAACCGTATGTGCGCCATGATCTCAACAACACATCTGGCGGTCCAGTATCCGTTACCAAATGGGCGAATTGGGAGAGTTGTTGTGCACCAGAAGTCGGCGAAAGGGTAAACACGCAGTGGACGCTATTCGTCGATGGGTCATCGAATGAGAGCGGAAGTGGAGAAGGGGTCACGCTGCAGGGGCCTGGGGAGTTAGTACTAGAGCAGTCCTTAAGGTTTCAGTTTAAGGCTAGTAATAATCAGGCAGAATATGAAGCTTTAATCGCAGGTTTGAAGTTGGCTATCGAGGTTCAGATCGATAGTTTGCTGGTAAGGACAGATTCGCTGTTGGTGGCAAACCAAGTGAATGAAGTATTCCAGGTGAAAAAGCCAGCCTTGATAAAGTATCTCGAGCGCGTTAGGCTCCTGATGAGTCGATTGAAGGAGGTAGTGGTCGAGTTCGTGCCGAGAACACAGAATCAAAGGGCGGACGCCCTGGCAAAGTTGGCAAGCACTCGGAAGCCCGGAAATAATCGGAGTGTGATTCAGGAGACACTCGCCAATCCAAGCATAGAGGGAGAGCTGGTAGCCTCTGTTGACCGCCAAGAGACTTGGATGGACCCCATTGTGGACATCTTGGCGGGAGAGCCAAGCGGGGTAATGAAGTACACAAAAGAGCAAAGGCGAGAAGCGGAGCATTACACACTGCTTGAAGGAATGCTTTTCCGAAGGGGATTTAGCTCGCCCCTCTTAAGGTGCCTCCCACCCGGTAAGTATGAGAACGTTATGGCGGAGGTTCACGGAGGGGTTTGCGCCAGCCACATATGGGGGAGATCCCTAGCGAGCAAGGTCCTTAATTAGGGCGGGATTTTACTGGCCCACGATAAGGAAAGATTGTGCGGAATTTGTAAAGAAAAGCGAAAAGTGTCAAATGTTCGCAGACTTACCCAAGGCCCCGCCAGAGCAGCTAGCCAAGATCAGCTCGCCATGGCTTTTCGCCATGTGGGGAGTTGACCTCGTCGAACCTTTCCCAACCGCCAGGTCACAGATGAAGTTCATCCTCGTGCGGTGGACTATTTCACCAAGTGGGTAGAGGCCGAGCCCCTAGCAAGCATTACCGCAGGCAAGATTGTAAACTTTTACTGGAAGAGAATCGTGTGCCGGTTTGGGGTCCCGAGGGCGATTCTGTGAAGAGATGGGAATCCAGAGAAGATTCTCTTCAGTGGAGCACCCTCAGACCAATGACAGGCGGAATTAGCTAATAAGGTGATCTTGCGGGATTTAAAGTGTCGACTTTTCGAAGCAAAGGAAGCTTGGTTGGACGAGCTTCCGGTGGTGATCTGGTCCTATAACACAACACAGGATTCGACAACAGGGGAGACCCCTTTCAGGATGACCTATGGCGCAGACGCCATGCTGCCCGTGGAGATAGACAACAACTCTTGGAGGACGGCACCGCAGTATGAAGGCGAGAACCCTTCCAACATGGCAGTGGAACTAGACTTATTATCTGAAACACGAGACGAGGCTCGTATCAGAGAGGCTGCAATGAAGCAACGAGCTGCAGCGAAGTATGACACGAAGGTTCGCCCAAGGGCGATGCAGGAGGGGGATTTGTTGCTTAAGAAACGAACCGGGAACACGAGAAACAAGTTAAACTCGATATGGGAGGGCCCTTACAGGATTTTGAAGGTATTAGGGAAGGGGGCCTATCACCTTGAAAGCTTAGATGGGAGGCGGGTACTGCGGTCTTGGAATACAGCGAGTTTGAGGTACTATTACAGTTGAAGCCTAAGGAAGAGCCCAGCTTGGCAAAAGGGCGAGCAGCTGAGTGCGACTCACGAAGATTGACGGATTAAAAACAAAGACACGCGTTCTTGTTCTCCATCTCGAGAGTTTGTTGGCAAAAAACGCCTAAATAGTAAAAACAAAGACACATTCTTGTTCTCCATCTCGGGAGTTTGTTGACTATAACGTCTTATTGAAAATACAAAAATTGTATCAAGTCATTTCAATCACACTGAATTGCGGCAAGAGCTAGGTGGGAAAAATTCCCTGAAGGTGGCGATCCCAACACGACCTTGATGTCTGGGGATCGCTCCGGAAAAGCCGACGCAACTTGCCGTCACTCGTCGGCGATGTGTGCGGATAAGCTTCTTATCCATACAGCCTCCCCGAAATATGGGCGAGCAAACCTAACTAGGCTAAGTCTTGGGCAACCTATATGGCCATTGGGACACGAGCAACTGTAAGTCCTCACCAAGCAAAGCTGGCCAGGCCACACTTGATCTTACGGGAAACATGGTGTGAACAAAGCCTCAGTTCAAAAACTGAGCAAAAGTCATAGTTAAACCCAGCACACCACCAATGAGGTTGAACGTAATTCAGAAACAAAGAAACTAAAGGAAAAGGGGGTGCGGGAGAAAGCGAGAGAAAACGTTGGGAAGCGTTAAAACAGACATAGGAAGTAAAACTTAACTGATTAATTAAAGGTGAAAGTACAACGATAACTATCAAACAAAGTAAAAAGGAAGTAGCATTACAATTATTCGAAACAAATTAACATTATATCTTCTTCTCTTGTTCCACAGCATCCCCGAGATCAACGTCGGCAACTTCTGGTGGGTCTTCCGGACCCTCTGACCCAGCAGGAGTAACCCTTTTAAAAGCACCCAAGGGGTCAAGGTTGATAGTAGGATGGCGGAGCTTGACTTGAGCTTTGGCGATCAGGAAGCCGCGAACACGCTCCTTGGCAGCCGCATGGGCAGCTTCACTCCTTATTTTCTCTTCCAGGGTGGCGGTTTGGGCCTCGTTGTCAGCCAAAAGTTTACACTTGGATGCCAGATCCGACTGGGCCTCAGCAAGCGCCTCATTCTTGCCCGCCAGTTCCTCACGCAAAACAGCAATCTCCTTGTCTTTGGCGGCGAGGATTTCTTCCTGTGAGGCAGCAGTGATCTCCTTTGCGTCAAGGTCCCGTCGGAGCTCCTCGACCTGGGCCTCAAGTTTTTCCTCCTTCTCGTTCGCCCTTATCATCGCAAGTATTGCATCCTTGAGCTTCTGCGGCATCTTCTCTGTCTTACTCTCCTCCGCCGCTAACTGGTTGCACAGCTTGGAGCAGGTGTCATTGGCCCGAAGGTTATCAGAGCGCAGCTTCTCTACCTCTTGGCGAAGCCCGACAATTCCGGTAAGAGGTCGCGCCTGCCAGGCCACTTGGGCGAACAGGCAGCCGGCGCGGAGAAGATTTGACACAGCTTCCTGGGTGACGTCTTGTGGGTTATGGCTGGGAGCCCCCCTTAATTTTTCAAGATAATGGTGGGAGAGGAGAAAGGAAAAATGATCTGGGGGAGAGCTGCTGGAAGGACCCGTGGGCTGGGCTGCAGAGAGATTCTCCCCCTCGCCACCAACCCCGGGAGAACTAGGGGCCGATGGACCGAGGGTCGCCTTGACAGGCGAAGGAATCGGCGGGCGGATGGAAAAGGGTGATAGTTGACCTTCCGCCAAAGTCACAGGGCGAGGAGCATCTGGCGTCTGGGAAACATTAACCTCGCCAGGATGGTCGGACACCAAGGGATCGCGAGCGCTACCCGCGACAACAGGGTCAGGCGCGACGGATCCTCCGCTTGTGCCGGTCAAAGGAGTGGCTTGGGGGTTTGAGTCGCCCAGTTTGCTTCTCTTGGGTGAGCAGGCGCTCACTGGTGAGCTCTGTCTTTTTCCTCCGACCTGGACCAAAGAGGGCGCCTTGACTTTCCCAGAGGTGAAGGCCTTCAGCAGATCAGCGGTAGAAAACTTCATGCTTCCTGAAAAGTAAAGGGAAAAGTCGTTAGCAACAAAGAGACTAAGAGGAAAGCTTGAAGATGGCGTTTAGAAGTGAAACCTAATCGAGGGAATAGTTTGGAGCCTCGAGAAGTGCCGAGCAATTCAACGCAACTAAGGCGTGTAAGATCAAGGTTTGATCAGTGGTTGCATCTCTATATTTTGATGATTACAATTAAGGTTTGTGATGATGAACAATTGTGGTACCCTAACGTTTGTCTCCTTGAGTTGTGACAAACAGGTTCTGAATCTGACCCAAGCCTATTCATTCAGAAGAAGAAGAACCAAAGAGAGCTCTAAATATTATCATATTCGTTCAGAACAGTGGCAAATCCTTCAGAAGTTCTGAAGATGGAAGCTCTCAAGAGGTACTGAAGAACCGAAGTCAGAAGTTCTGAAGACCAGATGTTCCAGCGGAACGGTCCAGAAGTAGAAGACTCAAGTTCTGAAGACCTGAAAGAAGTTGGCATCTGAAGACCAAAGCTATTCTAGCCCTGACGTTCAGAAGTTCTGAGGAACTTGTTCAGAAGCAGAAGTTGCAAGGTCAGAGGATCCAAGCTTCCGTCTAACTATGATCAGAAGCTTCACCAATGTTCATCTGAAGCACTCCAGATCTCAAGTTAGCTGGTGAAAGGACAGGTCGCTGTCATAGTACAAAATCGTACAAGCCTCAGTCTGTCCGTCACCTACCTCGTGCAGCCTAGCAGTCTGATTTTACAAGATTGCCACTCCAACGGAAAAAACCCTAGCAACGGCTACATCATATGCCTTGGAGTATTTAAAGGCTGAAGATAGAAGAAAGAAGCTAAGAAACTTTGCTGAAATCATTCAACTTATACGAACCAATCTCTTAGCATTATTTCTTCACTGTTCTTAAACATCTGAGTTCACTATTAGCTTTTTAGAAGCATTTCTTGTAAACCCGAAACCTTTTACATTACTTTGTAAAGTTCCTTAAGAGACCAAGGTTGGTCGGATCTTGAGAGGACTGAATCAAGGTTGATTCAGTGTTTAGCTAGTCTTAAGAGGATCGGTGGATCAGCTTCTTAAGAGGATACTAGTGAGAAAATCAGTGTATTCTTAGTCACTTAGCAGGTAGCAAAGTGCAGTTGTAACACTCATTGATTTTAGTGAATTGCCTTCATCAGAAGAAGGAAGAAATCACCTTCATGGGTGGACTGGACTAGCTTGAGCTTTTATCTCAAGTGAACCAAGATAAAATACTTGCGTGCTTCACTTCCTATCCCTCAGCACCTAGTTCTTATTTTTGAGTTTGGAAAAAGTTCAAAAAGTATATCCTTTATTCAAAAACTCTATTCAAACCCCCCCCCCCCCTTTCTAGTGTTTTTCGCACCTTCAAGGCGGGGAAGTTGAGACAGGACCCCAAAGGCAAAATTTTCTCCGGAAGAGGGAAATGCCTTAGGGGGATCAGCCATGGACTTAGGACATTGGGTCCAGTAAAGCGGAAAGAGGGCTTTCCCTCCTTTCTGCGTGAATGTCGAGGGGTAGGAGGGGTGAACAATGACCCGGAAGTACCGGCGGGCCAAGTAGGATTCAGAATCAACTTGGAATGGAACAAACCGTTCTCGACCTGGCCGGGGCACCAGAGCAACCCAGCCGTGGGAACCCAGGGATCGAGAATCCACTTCGAAGAAAAGGGAAAAAAGGGCAAAGGAAGGAGCTATATCGACACTGCTGCAGAGGATTTCAAAACACCTCAGATAGGTCCAGGCGTGGGGGTGAAGTTGGCAAGGAGAAACGTTGACATCGCGCAGCACTTGGACGAGAAACGGGGAGAAAGGGAGTTTAACGCCAAGATCAAGGAACAAATATTCGTATACAAAGAAGAAGTTGGAGAACTTGGGGTTATTGGACGCGCGATGTTGCCAGGGGCAGTCTTGATCCCGGCACCCGGTGGTGCGAAGGAGGTTCTCCAACAGTGGGGTGCTACAGAGACCGCCAGACCTGCGAGCAAGGTAGGAAATAGAATCGCTGGTGGAAAGCTCTGATGGCTGGTCAAGGATTCCTTGGTTAGGAGCATCCTAGACAGGGGGGCAAGACTGGCGAAGGTTTCCAAGCAATGAGCTTTGATTTCCTCTATAGGGGGAAGGGTCCCTGTCAGGGGCATGATAAAAATGAAGAGAGAGGGGACGAAGTACTAACCGGAAGAAGGCTGCGTGAAGGGGAGCAAGAAGGGCTGGGGTCTACAGAGTTGTCGAAAGAAGCCGGTGCGAAAGCCAGGAGCAAGGATGAGAGCAGTTGACAATAAGTGGTGAATGATGGAGCAAGGGGGATTTAAAAGTTAAAGTGAGTAGCAGTTGGGAAATCGTATCCCATCGTGGTAAGGTGGAATGATTACACAGGGAGAATGTGACACGGTTTTTGGGGGAATGGGAACGGCAATAAGTGAAAAGTTGCAACCGCTGAAGTTCATTGGTTTAAATTCAAATTGACAGGCTTTATTGTGGATTGAAGGGACATATCGGAGATAGCGGTTAGGATTTTGTAGATTCGTTGGACTTTGTGTTATTCTAATGCGTTACATGTGGCATACACGCGTCAATTCATCGTGGTCCACGGCGATCATTGCTGGAACGGGGCGAGGGATCCAAGCGCGGTCGCCACGAGCCAGCTTGTGGACTCGTGGGATCGAAGGAATTCGCTAGGAAAATCAAAGAATTAGTCTTAGGCTCTAGTTATCAAGCCATGTTGGCAATTGTTTTAAGTCATTAGGCTTCGGCTTTAGGTAGCTTACTCATGACCGTCGCCTTGTGTTTGCTTTTTCCTTAAAAGACACACTCAGCTCTCATGCTTCGAGCTCGGTGTCTTGTGAACTGGGCGAGACCCTAGGGTCCCTTCACTCCCTTGCGACATACGAGCCAGGGAGTTGGGCCTTCTCCCGGGAGGCCTAACTGGCCCATTAGGAGAAATTAAGGGCGTCAAGCCCAACCCCCGCATCTATAAATAGGGAGCGGTTACCAATTGTAAGGGACTCTTAGCTCATTTGAGAAATACAAACTTGAAATTCAGTTACTTTCTCTCTCTAAGCGGTTACGCTCTTACTCTCTCTAGATTCTCACATCACGATTCTCTCACTATGGGTACCGTACCTCATCTCTATGTTCTTGGATAGAACACAACAGCAAGACTTCTAACTCCGACGGTGGTTGCTCTACTAGCTGGACTCCAAGGAGGGCCGTTGAGGACGCTTTCTTTGCTAGCCAATCAGCCGCACCATTGCCTTCACGTTGTATCCATTGCAATCTGGCAGACCATTCCCGCTCCAGAATGTCCCGAATGCCTTGGAGCAACAAGGCTTGTTCATGGAAACGCCAAGCACTGGGATTCTTCAATACTGACACCAAGTTGGAGCAGTCTACTTCACACACCACATTACGATAGCCTTTGCCCCAAGCTAGCAAGAGCCCTTCCCTCAGCGTCGTCATCTCTGCCGTAATTGCGTTGCCACCTGTGGCACTCCAAGTGAATCCCCGATGCCAAACACCTGTGTGGTCACGGAGAAGGCCGCCGCCACCCATGATACTCTCCTCCTCGAGTAAGCTACCATCTGTGTTAATTTTGATTGAGTTCAAAAATAGAAAGCAAACCTCCTAATAATAAAAAAAAAAATCTTTTAAAAACAAATAATATCAAATTAAATAATATCTCAATATTCCAACCCATATCTTATTTTAGCAAGTGAATACAAGAAAATCCCAGATGTTAAATTGATGGTTAGCTTTCGTTCAATTCTTTTATCATGGATATGATGTCTTGAAAACAGTAAAGAACTGTTTGTCAACGGAAGATATGTTCAATTCCAACTAGTTCTGGGAATATTTTGCCATTCCATCAAATGTTCTGACAAATGTAGAATTGAATGATATACAAGATAATACATAAATAAAAAAGGATATATGAGAAAAAACTGTCATTCCGGTCCCTCTATTACAATGGCTCAATGACGACTTCAATTTTCAGGTGTTGGCCACACTACAATTGAAGTCATGAACTTCAATTTTCTCATACTGCTTTTTCCCCATACATACACTACTCCACATCATCGTTAAAATATGCTTTGCCTAGTTGACGATATCTTAACCAGAGATAAAGCTAATGTTGACATGATGCTCCTGTGCTCTTCCAGAATTAATCTTCAACTCTTCTGTTTCTTTTTTTTTAAATAAAACTTGCTTGAGCTATTCTTTTCTGGCCTCGAGTAGCAAGTAGCTCAGAGTCCTGCATAAGTTTTGGCAAGCCTCAATAACAGCAAGCAATGTGATTGATAATTATAGGAAAAACATACCAACAAACCTAAGCTGAAGTTATGAAAGATAGGATTGTTCTTAATATCTTTCGGTTAGTCGTCAAAATCTCTTTATCCAGAACTATTCGTTAGACTTCAATCCTCTCATAACTCAAATTCCATGTTAATTGTAAATGACTATTGAATCAACGGGCATAAAAAATATGAGTGAAGTAGCCCTCTCAAGGTTTGCTAGAACAAAACTCCACTTCCTCTAATAAATTAACCTAATTTCTAAAGATGCTAACGAAATATTCCCTTTAACTAAAGATTAATTAATTAATATAAATACTAAATAAAATCACAACTTTTTTTTTAACAAAAGAAGTTTAAGATACCTTACATACCCTCTCACGCCCAGGGTTGCTCTACCCTTATAGAGGCTATATATGTTATATCTCTAGCCAATGTGGGACTTCTAACACACCCTCTCACGCCCAGGGCTGGACATTTGGACCATGGGATTTACAAAACTAGACATCTACAGGGTGCCCCAAATTGGGAGGTTTCCACCAACAAACGGATACAAACGGATCTAGAATAGACTCTGATTCCATATCAAGCAACCAATTATCCCAAAAGCTTAAGCTGTTGGGTAAGGGCTAAATAGATGGTTTTATATTATATTCTCACAGGCCCCTCATGTAAGAGCCCACTTGGGCTTGAAGCGTGGATAATGCAAAGGTCCACCTACCATGATCTGAAACTCCATTTTTAATTAGAATAATGGGGGGCAGCAAGGATCGAACTCTAGAGTCTAGACCACTTAGTCATAGAGACTCCGATACTATGTCAAACAACCAATTATCCCAAAAGCTCAAGTTATTGGGTAAGGGCCACATGAATGGTTTTATATTACATTCTAACAATTGGAACTTGATAAAGTTTCTCCTACCGCAAAAGAATTAAAAGCATGAACTTACTCTTTAACTTACCCTATAAAAGCATTCAACTTTAGAATTTGGACTACCAAGTTTTGCAATATTCATCTAACTGAATCGATATTTCAGAACAAGGTTCTCTAAAAAACTCACCAAGAAAGCATGTGTAGATAATAGCATTTCTTGCTAATTATCTTTTAATCCTACTGATGCAAGTTATATAGATAATTGACAGATTTTACCTGTACAATAGCCTGTGCACAAAACTTCCCAGAAAGAACAGCGCCTTCCATTGAAGCTAGATATTTTTGTTTCGTGTAATCTCCAGCTAAATAGAAACCTTCTATAGGCGATCTTTGTATGGGACGGCAAGGTTCACAATTTGGAACAGTTTTGTAAACTGATCTGAAACCATGTTGTCAGTTTCGTTAGGATCAGAAGACTACTGTTATGTAATCCTCATTAGCTGAGTATCAAAAGAGACATTCCACAATCCATGTTTTGCTAAAGAATTAAAGGAAATAATCCACTACTTAAGGTGTTCAATCAAACCTTGGTGTTTTCACAACATGGTACTTGAGAATCTTCGCTTTGCTTTGGTCTGCGGA
Source organism: Lotus japonicus (assembly GCF_012489685.1). Classification (NCBI taxonomy): domain Eukaryota; kingdom Viridiplantae; phylum Streptophyta; class Magnoliopsida; order Fabales; family Fabaceae; genus Lotus; species Lotus japonicus. Next base: position 22,631,515 of record NC_080046.1, read on the forward strand.
AATTTCATCAGGAAAGAGTTTAGCAAGTTCAGACATTGTGGCACCAATAATATCTTCATCACTACATGAGATCCATTCTTCAGCTGGAGCAAAAACCAACTCCAACATAGACTGGTTTGGGTTATAATATTCCTGCATAAGACAGTGAAACACAGTTACCCAAACAACATTTTAAATATTAATGATTACCAGATAAATGGCTATATGCAGAAGGAATTCAATCACAAACTACTAAAATATATTTTGCATTAATATCTGAAAGCTGAAATAAGTTGTGCAGAGAAAGGGATTACTGCTTATCCAGAAAGGATTATCTCAATCCATTCAGGGGCCTCTATTTACATATACAGGAGGGTAATAATGCTAGCCTAGACCATGTAGGCACAACTTTTGCATGGGGTTTAAGAAATAAACCAGTGCAGATAAAAAACAAGTGAGAAGTGGGTTTACCTTACAAGTTACTGACATGTCGGCATATACACTCAGAAGGGGACTTCTGCAAGTAGAAAAATATAGAATGTACAAGAAGATGTGAGGGGATGAAACTGCTTTATTTATAATCTACAAATGCAATTACGAAAATAAACAAGAACAAGAGTTCATTAGTTAGGATTCTAAATATTAGGGATTTATTTTATTTTAATTTAGGAGTCTATATTTTAGTTTTAGATTTAATCTTTTATTTTAGTAATTTATATTTTATATTTTATTTTGAGAGTCTATCTTTTATTTTGAGATATTATCTTTTATTAGGAGTCAATCTTTTATTTTAGTAGTTTATATATTTTCTTTGATAGAGTCAGTTTATTATAAATAGGAGTATCATCCTTAGGTTAGAGTCATGGAATTGAATTATTGAGTTGTAAAGGAAACCAGCCCTATTGGAGGAACCAGCCATGTTATCTTTTACTTCCAGTTTATATAATAAAAAAATACCAAAAATATTTTCTTTTGTCCTCTTTACTCTACCGATTTCACTGTTAGGATTTTACGGATCCTAACATCATTTCACACAACAAAGATGATGTGATCCTCATACCAAAAACCTCAGCCACTTGTTAGCTGCCTCCATCAAATAGCAAGATAATATCACTTGCAATACAATAAAAAATTATCTATCTTTAACATACACAAAAAACTCAATCAACCTCCTCATGATAACTTCCATAAACTCCCTAAAAAAATTCTAAAGAAACAAACTCAATCAAATTAAACAAGCAATAGGAAAAGGATCTCCTAGCCAAATAGTTATTTATTTAACAGATTCTTTTATTTTATTTTTTCTTTAGCACCCTAACAGAAATCAAACCAATTTCTCCTTGTTTTCTCGCCATCTTTTTTTTTTCCTCCATTTTTTTCTTCTTAGTTGATTTGAGCAGCGGTCATTCTCAACCTCTAAGTTTTGTTTAAAATGGCAACTTATGTTGAGACTTATGATGTTCAATGAAGTTAGTTTATGATATTATGTCATATTTGAGGGTTTTCCATCATTTCAGATTATTGTTCTTAACATAGGTTCTTAGTTCTACTTTATTCTATTATATTATCCAGTTTTTATCTATATTTTGGTGCGTATATTATATTTTTTATTATGGGCACAATGCTTCAGCCACAACCCGCAACCTCATCCGCCATATTTTTCTATGGTCGATATTTGGCTTGCTGTCATAAACTGTCATCCGCCACTGATAACATTGCTCATCTCTTAGTAATCCTTTCTATGTTATATTTACCTAATTTCCCAACAAGAGGTGAGAAAATATGAACCTTATGAAGCACGAAAGTGAAATAATATGAATCTCGTTCCACAAAAATCATAAGAGATATTAAGTGAATAGCATTTTTATCCCTTCCAAACATCACAAGTGTTTCAAAGTATGAGGAATACCTGCTAAAGAGAAGGTGATCATACGTGTTCTTCAGTTTTCTGTCAAACCTGGAAATTTGATATGTATTTAGTATGTCACCACAAAGGAGGAGCTAAGTAAGCTTACAATAGAAATATAGAATCATCATTGACAAAATATTACATAGTAATTGTCCTCTTGTCATTCTGAATTTTGAAAAGATATATCAATATAGTAAGAGGATTTTTATTTTTCAAAAAAAGGCATTAAACTGTCATATTACAGCATCAATATTTAGATGTTTTGTCATTAGACATGGTTCAAGAATTATACGATATTATGGCACCATTTGAACTATGTAGTCAACCACATAGTAGGAAAAAGCTTTGATTGTTTTGATAGTGATTAGTGACATAATTTTATATGTTGAAATAGGTGCCTACACCTTAACTTTAGTTTCCATTTACCAAAAATATTACAACCATTCAATCAGAAGAATATAAATTACAAATCAGATGGTGAAGATTTCTATTCCATACTTTTCAGTTCATATGAGAGGTTTTCCATATCAGATATCAAAATGATAGAATGATGACCATAATAATTTAATTAAAATATGGAGCAGAACAAATGCCCAAAAATAGTTTCACCATCAAATTCCATTACTTACCATATGTGAACATTTATGACTGGGACGCCAACTAATTTTTCCAATCTCTGGAAATATGGAATCCCTTTCCAGTTATCGGGAAGAAGCAGCTTCAGAATATCGACTGTTTCAATTAGAAAAAATACTCAAAAATGTTAAATTATCAAGATTAAGAATGCCAGATAAAATATTCAGGCGGCAAATAGGAAAAACCTACCTGGAGCTGCAGACACATAAGCGTCACCTTCAATGACCTTCCCATTATTTAGCAAGAAGTTCTTCACTGTGCCATCATCATTTAGCTCGATTTTCTGAATACGTGAATTGAGATGAACTTCACCACCCAAGGACTGAATATGATCAACAATTGGCATACAAAGTCTTTCAGGGGGGTTGCCATCCAAAAAGGCCATCTTGGAACCATGCTTCTCCTATTGAAGAATTTAACAATATATTGATTAATTGAAGAAGAAGAAGAAGAAGAACTTCCTATGTGCCCACAAACCCTGTTTGTGGAGTAAAGAGTTATTACTACTCTGATTTCATTCAAGTATGAAATTTGAAATAAAATGAACTTGTCAAACAAATTAATCATAATAGAAAAGAATTTTAAGAAAGGAAATGATTGCACCTGAAGAAATCGATTTAAAGCAATCAATATGCATTGCATTGAAAGTTCATCAGGGTTGATGAAGTTTAGTGCCTTGGACATTGCTATGAACACCTCATCAGTTACTCGATCTGGTATGCCCTATAATATGCAGAAATAGTGTGTTATTCACATTTGCAATAAAGTGAGTAGGTTGCTATCTGTTCTGGTGAAATCAACCAAAGGTAGATAAAAATTATTTTTGAAGCATTAAGTAAGCCTCGGGAGAACCACACTAAAAAAGCGAACATCCCGCCACGCCCCCCAGCCTAGCGCCCATGCGGACTGCTGTGGACTAGCCCTTTGACTAGTCTTGGCCAAATACTACAATGCCAGTGTCACCACCCGTGTTGTTCATTTGGGAGTGAGAGACATGGTAGAAGGCTTAGATACCGATTGATGATAAGCATAGCAGAACCACACCACAAATGCTAGTTGATGTAACTGGAGAGCCCAAAGTGTTATAAGCCCCACACCAAAATCTCATACTTATTATGTGGGATCCCACTCCTTGCAATTGGATTGCAATGTCATATGACATTACAACTTATCATTAACCAACTATCCCAAAAGTTCACTCTATTGTGTGAAAACACGTGAATGGTTTTATATTATATTTTCAACACACCCCTCACACAATAGTTTATTGGCCTGAATCTGTTGCCTGCTAGGCAGCCATGGTATACTTTTGCCACCGAATGTCCAATTGTCTTTTGGGTAACAATGCACAGACCTACCTTTCATGTGCTGAAAATTCAATTTTTTTAATCAGAATAATGGGAGCAACAAGGATTGAACTTCAGACCACTTGGTCATAGAGACTTCGATCGATTGATACCATGCCCTGAACTAACTACCATGAAAGCTTAACCTGTTGGGTGAAGACATATGAATGCTTTTAAATCATATTTCTAACACAGCTAAAACTACAGCTATCCTTTCTTTATATCTCGATAATGTAAAATACCATGACTGCCATAATTGAATTAAGAAATAAACAAAAATACAAGAACGAACTATACAAAATTTATATATCTCCCGATCTTGGAAGTATGTAAGCTTTTTTCTTATATCAATCCTGACCCAAAGGACCAGCAAGTCAGCCCAGTAATACAAGGCAAACTGACGAGACAACTTCATTCATATCCCTATTGGATCAGATAACAATATAAAGTTCTATCATATTTCTCATAAAGTTCTATCATATTTCTCAGTTAATAAAAAATAAACAAATTTCAGAATAAAGAAAAAGGAGGAAAAATAAGGGACAAGGCTTCAACTATTGACGTGTTTTTATAAATGACAATATCAGGAAAAAAAAATTTGCTAAGGTCTCATATAGACTAAAGATATGGTAACACTGGTCCTTATAAAAATTTGGGTAATCCTCACCTCCCAAGCTAACTTTTGAGAATGAGTTAGGCCCATCCCAAATTCAAGATGGTATCAAAGCCTATCCTAGATCCATTCATTGGGCTACTTGTAAATGTCTAGTCCTGCGAACTTCACGCTCTAGATGTCCATCCTTAGAGTGAGACAGGTGTGTTAAGGCCCCACATTGACTAGAGTTATGGACCTTAAAAAGTCCTTATAAATGATAAGGCAATCCATCCATGAGCTAGCATTTGGGGTAGAGTTAAGACTAGACTCAAATTCTGGGAAGAATAAAAAAACACCACCATATTTGATAAAGAATTGGAGATCTTAATCGTAGATTATGGACTTCTTTTTTTAGGAGAGACTGCATAAGAGTGCATGAATATAAGGATTGCAACAGATAAACTCTAGTCTACAAATTGGGAGTACAAGTTCCACATCAGTAGTCAACTCCTTCGTTCTGTTGTTGCCTTTCAGTACATTATTTAATACATATACAATATCATAGTTCGGTTTCAAATTAACAAGCAGAAGTAGCATGAAAACAGAGCAATAAAGAGTTTGATCTAAGTTGAAAATTTCAGAATTGTCATCACTGAGTTGATCGTGACTCCATGACAAACTGACAAGACTTCCTCTATACTTTTATGTCACAAACATGCCATGACCTTGACTGGTGATATAACCAAGTAACCTAAATCTATTAATGAATTGTTACATATAAGCAATCAAGAGATTCAAGACAACTGCTATACCTGCTTTCTCATCCATTCTTTAACAGAAACACCATCTTGAGCCTCAACATATGCCTGTCCACCAAGCATAGCAGGCAGAAGTCCAATTGCAAATTTGACTTTCTCTGGCCAGGTCAGCATCTCATTGTTCCTCAATATTGCCCATATTCCTGTTATCACATTCACAGTATGCAACTTGTAAAAACTGGTTAAAATTTAGGATCAAAAAATCTAAGGAAAAACTCTAGAAGTGGAATTGTGCAGACACTAAAATAAAAAAGGAGATTTTAAGCATCATTTATTTCCTTTTAAAAGAGAAAAAAATATAAACCTATCCTGCAAACCATCGTAGCGAAGAAAATGAAATAAGTGAATAAAAGAATAAAGGAATCACTCTTAAACACCAGAATGTTTGTTCTCAAAACTTGTATTTTTAAATGTCAATTTGCATAAAATGGAACCAATTTAACATATCTTGCCTCAATGGTTATCAAACGCATTAAGATATCAAAGTCAATTTACTGGCATATTGCGTTACTGAAATCTTTCAAGGAAACTAAAAATTTCAATACACATTTTGCAGCAGACAAATGTAAACTTTCTTATGGTAGGTTTTCTACAAAAGCAGTTCATGTGCTTTATAGAGATGTCAAACTTCAGGTGGACCTATAAGCAAACACAAATAAATTAAGTCTTGCACCTTACCATTTATTGGGGCAGGAAGGACTTCCGCAAAATCAAATCGACTAAACTCCCCAGGCTTACTTGGCATAGCAAATATCATAGAATGTTCCTTCCATTGTAACCGATCATTAATACCGAGTTCTCCAAATAGATTCTGCACATTAGGGTAAGCCCCAACTTTGGGGAAAAGGAAAAAAATGTAAAGCAAGGATAACTGCAAATAAAAATTGCTATAATTAAAAAAATCATCTTGATTAAATACTCAACATGATTTACAATAAATGTTACATTTAGAAAGAAAAACTGAAGAGAGATATCAAAATAGTAGTGCCAAGGACTAATTGGTCCACAGTTACTGTTAGGAGTAGACCAAATTATCCATACACGCAAAAGCTGTTTGAGTTTGAAGCTTGGACTAAGCAGAAGTTAACCAAAACTTTTTCTTTTTTTTATTTAACTTATAATTAGAAGCATGAGGAAGCAAGGATCAAAATCTTAGACTACTTTGTCATGAAGGAAAAAGGCCTCCATAGTCCATGCCATACTGTTGTCCAAAAATGGTTTTCTGGTGTCCTTTTCTTCTATCTCTTTTCTTTCTCATGTAATGTCTTATGTAGCTCTAGGAGACTAGGAGGATTCATGATACTTGAAAGAACTGAAATATTTACACAGTTGTGTTATCTATAGTCATTTACAAGCACTAATTTATAGACTGGTATGAGGAATAAAAAAGGGAAATAGATCTATCCTAATAATAGTACAATGTCAAATCAAAATGCTTAACATGATCAGAAATAAAATGGTTAACTAATAATCATATTCACAACAATGATCCAACAGCATTTTACTTCTTTTGTTTCTCTTCTATCAGAGGAAAAATAAATGGTTTGATAAAGGCATGGTAAGTTATTGAGTTAAAAGGATGCTGAATTTTTCAGAATCAATTAAATTAACAAATATAATACAGAAAAAGGTTAGGCCAGGGATTTTAATGAACTTACAGAATATGTGTAGGCCTGTCTCGTACCAATCTCCATCCTCATCTTTCCACGCAGCAACCTTAGAAAACGAGATAATCGTGTGAATACACAATGCATTAAATTGAATTATACTAATAAATAAGTTGTGTGTATGGTGGTCATCTTTAACGAGCCTCCCTGAAGATGATATTCTAAATTACCACTTCAATGTCTCAGAAAATCAATTCATAAAACAAGAACTCGAGTTATTGGTCATATAAAACCAATACACCCATTAGATTATGATTGAGCATTCAGGTAATTAAAAGCTTCCTATTTAATAAATGACAAGCTAAAATGTTGAACAAAAGCAGCACTAAGCAACAACATAATGAAAATGGGATTAAATTAGCAGGAAAACCTTTCCACCTAGAACATCTCTTGCTTCCAGCAATATAGGCTTATGACCAGCATCTGCCAAATATTTTGCAGTTGATAAACCAGCCAATCCTGGGATGATTTAAAATACACATTAAACCAAATAGGGCACACATATTAATTACCATTGAAGATACTAAAATTCCAAAGCTTTTTTTTCCATTACTAACACTGAACTGTCACAATTAGACTTCTTTTAAGGCAAATGTTAGTCGTTAGTAATGTTAGTAAATTAGGCTTTCTGAGGATTCGAACACTGGACCCTTCACCCTTCATCCTACTCATGTCCCCTAGCTCTTACCACTTAAGCTAATCTTCGGGGACAGTTACTCTAACAAGTGATGAGCCAGTATCAATGTAACATGTCATAATATTTTTTTTTTACATCGAAAAAATAAATTGCACCCTCCAGGAACGGATCTCTGGACCTCCCTTATCTAACTCTTACCACTTGAGCTATCATTCTGAAAACACCCAGTAGAACTAAAGCAAGAAAAAGCAAAACTTTGGAAGAAAGATACAATTGTGATGAATTAAATGAAATGGGCATGTAAGCTTTAAACTCTTGTTACCTACCTGCACCAGCAATAACGACCTTCAAGGGTTTTGCTGGACGCGGAGAAGCACGAAAGGTGGAAGACAAGTAAGCAGCTTCAAGGAAATTAACAGTGTTTTCAAGCTGCGGGCGAGGGTAGTCGATGCAAACTACACGGAACGGAGAGCCATGGTTTCTCAACCTGATGGTTGCACGAGTTGAAGGAAATCCCAATCTCAAGGACTCACTTCCACCAAATGATAGAGAAATTGAGCTATCAGTAGAAGAAGAAGAAGAAGAACCCAATTTGATTGTGTTTCTTGCTCCAGCATGATAATTCAAGTTCACTGCAGATAAAATTCCACAACCAGCCATTTGAGCCAAAAGAATAAACAATTTGATGAATCAAATAAAGCTTATAGCAACTTGAATAGTTGATGAAGAGAAAGGAAACATGAAAGGTTGGATACTAATTGGGAAGTGTGTTGTGTTGTGTTGAGTTGGCTAATGGAAATGGTAATGGTGGGAAGGAAGCATTTGTTTGGTGGAGAAAGCAACACGCCACTAATATTTTGTACTATTTGGTGTTTGGGTGTGGGGGTTGTAAATTGAATAAATAATCTTCTATTTACGATTTTTTTTCACCTCCACCTTTGATAAATATGAAGAGATGATAAAAAATGAGTGATATAGTATGTGATGTGATAAGAAATGCAGAGATAAATAAGAAAAAAAATGTGTGAAAATGTGATAGGAGAGAAAATGAAGTGTGAACAAATCATTAGTTGTTGTAAATTGTAATGTTAATATTTGTGTTTTCCGAATATTCTTGTTTGGATAGTGAAGAAGGTGAGGACAAATTTCGTCCTATCCGTTTAAATTGGTCACAATGCCCTTTGTCTTTCTTGTTATTTACGTTTTGCACTTTGTATGCATGAGGGATATGAGGGGTAGGATAGGGATTGCATTTAAGTGACATATACGTCACTCTAAACTTAATGCACTTTCCAATACTAGCGGTGCTTGTTATCTATTCATTTATTTTCAGAATTTCTTTTATTCATAAATGTGTTTTTCGTCTCCGTAAAATAGAGGTCAATCAGAATTTATCTCTGCAAATTCTTTTTATAGAAAATATAATCAATGTTGCGTTCTAAGGTAAGCTTAAGTAAGAATGGTACTAAAAGCAAACCCTATCAGAGCACTAAAATAGCAAAGATGTAATAAAAGGGAATATTCTCATTAATTGTTAAAAAGTTCCTGGTACAAGGTGATGACCTTCCTTTTTATAGAGGGTAGGGTCATGATGTGGACTTTTCCTACATTTGGGCCTGACAACCAGGGCCCAAATCCCTACGCACATAGGACAAATTCAAGAGAATCTTCCAGCTGGCTTGCGGGTCCACTTAAAGGGGGCGAGAATCATCGGTATTTCGCCAGTTCCCGCCATGTCTTCCTTCGTCCAGCTGATTGCTTGTTTTGGGCGGGCATGGAGGTCTTTATGTCCCGCCCAGTCCACATGCCCCCAAGACATGAGGCTCAGGTAGATTGAGTCGAAATGTCTTCATTATGCTATTTCGTCGTCTGCCTCCATTGTTCATTGAGTGATTTTTGGTGAAGTTGTTTGTGAATGTATTGGTTATTCTACAATGTCGCCTTCACGTTTGCTGTTATATCGCCACTTTCTGTATTCGTTGATATACCGCCACTTGTTTTGTTTTGTTGTTATGCCGCCACTTTTATGTTTTGTTGTTATGCCGCCACTTTTGTGTTTATAGAGATATGTCGCCATTGTCTCAACCGTCAATCAAGTCTTTTCCACTGACACACGCAATCTTTGTTTTCCGGGATTCGTCATCATTTGCCATGAATGCAGTTTCTATTTGTGTGTCTCGAGGAGTTATACCTTTTCACTTCGCACCTTTTTAAAAAAAAATTAAATTTCAAATCCCACGACGTTTCGCTATTTGTCCCACTCATTCTCTCTCCTCTTTTTCCCTATAAAACCTCTTTTACCTCTTCACTTTTTTACTTTCTGAAACTTTCTCACTTTCTCCTCTTTGAACTCCGGCGAATCCTTGCTTACTCCGGCCGTCGTCATTGCGCGATGTTCTCCTTTAGCCGACGTTCTCCTTACCCAATCTCTCATCCCTTCCTCCAGTGAGTTCTTTACACCCTTTTTTCTCATTTTGTTTTCTTTCTCTTTCTTTGACACTGTTCATCTTCTTCTTTTAACTTTCATGAAATTACCCAGTATGTCATTGAATAATGTTAGCGTTTCTTCCTTAGAGCTTTCGTCACCTTCAACGGAGGGGGAAATTTCTGCCCCCTCTGTTATTGAAATTCACTCCTCGCCTTCCATTCACGAGGATTCCGGACCAGCCGGTTCTGTTGACTCTGTCCTTTCTTCCAATGAAGGTTTATCCTCGCCTGAATGGCGAACAGATGTACATTTGGTTGAAGATAAATGTCTGTGGCGTTCTATCTGGGGTAGTATTGGGAGCATTAATTCGCTTCGAATATCTACTCAAGGGTTTACAAAGGTAAATCCCGCCACTTCATGTAACGAGGACCTTCAGCTAAATGTTCTTCCCTGTGGCGAGGATGACTGTGTTCTTTTGCGAAAAGATTCATCAGATGAGTCGCTCGACTTCTTTTTCGTTTATGGTTATTTTTTCACTGATTTGAACATTAAACTTCCTTTTTCGCCTTTCATATGTCATGTTTTGTCCTTTCTGAATGTGGCGCCTTGCCAACTCCAGCCCAATGCCTGGGGCTTTATCCGTTGCTTCGAAATCTTATGTGATCATTTGAGCTTCACGCCCACCTACCCTTTGTTTTTTCTTTTCTATAAATCTGTTACTAAGAAACCTACTTCCGTGAAGTGGGTTCCTCTCCTAGCCCGCAAGAAAATGAGTCGGTTTACTGCTCTTAAGAGCCATTACAAAGTGTGGCAGAAAAAGTATTTTAAAGTTGTTGAGTCGCCTGAAGTAAAGAACTTGTTCCGGGATTCCAACAATTGTCCTCTCTTCCCATTTTACTGGACAAAAAATCCTCGCCGAAAAATCTCCGTTTCGTATGACGCCTTAGACGATTCTGAGCGAGGGGTTGCCGATTATCTTCGTTCATTGTCGGTATTCTCTGGTCATGAGTTGATTGAGGCGTCAAAAACTGGCACCTTAAATCAATTTTTTAGTAAGTCAATGATCTTTATACATAACTTGCTTTTTCATTCATGCCTCACTTCTAACTGTGATACTTTCCTATGTAGCCACGATGGGTAAAGGTAAGGTCGATGCCAACCCTTTGAAGATGAAAGAATATCTCGCCCAATCTGCTGAGGCGGCGAGAAAAAGAGCTGCTGATGCTGAGCAAAAGAAAAAACTTGAAGGTACCTCTGATTCAGACAATATCAGAGACCCTAAGCGCCAGAAAACTTCAAGCGCCGCTGAAAAAGCTGCTGGTGACAAACCCTTGTACCAGACGAATCTAAATCAATCCGGTTTGGCCTCAAGAGGTAAAATGTTGGAGAAAAAGAAGGGACATGATAATGTCCTGCCACCCCGGTGAGATCCAAATGCGATGATTAACCACCCGCTGACTCCGTTTGCTCATGCCGGTTCTAGTGCAACCATTGGAGGCGAGGCCCTTCCTACCTTGCTGAGTTTGTCCGATCCTCATTTCAACGGTTTGGATTTCATGAATCGAACCTTTGACAACAGGCTCCACAAAGACATTTCTGGTCAAGGTCCCCCCAACATTGCTTCCATGGCCATTCACCATGCTCTTTCTGCCGCCAGTACCGTGGCGGCTATGACTCATTACATGAAGGACATGCATTCAGCCAAGAATCGTCTCGAAAAGAAGGCGACTGATTGGAAGGCTGTGTATGAGCGAGCGAAGGTCGACGTCGAAACTGCCAACAAGCACCTGAAGTCATCCGAGGAAAAATGTGTTAAGTTAACTGAGGACTTGACGACTTCTGATTTACTCCTTCAAAAAACTAAATCGTTGAAGGAAGCCATTAATGTCAAACACACTGCTGTTCATGCCAAGTGCCGGAAGATGGAAGAGAAGTATGACCGCCTGAATGCTTCCATTCCAGGGCGTGCATCCATTCAATTTTCTCAAGGCTTTCTCAAAGCTAAAGAGCAAATCAGTGTTGTTGAACCAGGCTTTGACCTTTCCCATATCGGGTTTTTGAAGGAGATTAAGGATGGGCAGGTAGTCGGCGATGATGATGTTGATATTGACCTCCTTCCTCAATTCAACTCTGAAAGTGAATCTGAGGAAGAAAATGGTGAAGATGGTCATGGCGAGAACAAGAATGGGGATGAAGGGGAAAAGGACCCAAAAGCTGCTGCAAGCCAAGACAACGACGCCAACAATGAAAACCTGGCTTGATCTTATTTGTTATTTTATTTTGTTTATGAGCCAAGCTTTGTTTTGGGCTTAGCCTCTTTTGTTATTTAAAGCATGTATGAGCCACACCCTTTTTTATCTTTAATGAAGTTCATTTCAGTTTAACTATGTTGTTACTTTGAAGTTGTTATTTACTGAGCTTTATCAACGTTTTGGTTTATGTACCTTAGCCGATTTTTCGACGAGGCTTGGTTTCTAGTGGCCACTAGAATTGCCAAGGCTTTTAATACTCGGTGGCGATACTTTCTTATTCCGAAAGGATTATTCGCGGTATTTTATACCTTGATACGACTTACGCCGCATAAATTCGTAATATAAATAAAAAATAAACAATCTCTTGGAATGATCTTTTCATTGCTTTTCAACACATGGGAACTATTGTCCCTTCATTTTTACATATGTCGCCTCATTAAAAACCTTTCCAAAGAAAGGGAAAAAGAGTGCGGCTTCATTCATTTTTGTTGTTCCACTTAACTAAAGTACTGCTTCAAATGTGAGGCGTTCCATGTTCGTGGAATCTTCTGACCATTAAGTTGTTCTAATTTATAGGCTCCACCTCCAACATCGCCAATTATCCTGTAAGGCCCGCCCCAATTGGGCGAGAGTTTGTTATGCTTGTCAGGTATAGTCTTCTTTCGAAGCACTAAGTCTCCTACCCTCATAGTTCTTGGGACCACCTTTGTTGCGAACTTCCTTGCAATCTTCACCTTTCCCGCCTCATTCCTTAAGTGTGCCTCCCGTTGTTCCTCAGGCAGCATGATTGGATTTAGGGATGGCAATGGGTCGGGTAGGGTGCGGGTTTTGCCAAACCCAAACCCAAACCCGAAATCAAAAACCCACACCCGCACCCGCACCCGAACCCGAAATGGGTGGTGAACTTAAACCCACACCCGAACCCATTGGGTTTCGGGTTCACCCGACCCGTACCCACACCCGCACACAACCTCAAACAAACAGTTGAACTCGGAAACCCGACCTGAAAAAGACTGTGAAGAGAGCTATATTATGTAATGTAACATTGTAATTGCCATGTTACTGTTAAATTAATATGCAAGATGCTGCATATATTGTATTGCACAAGCAGAATACTTAGGTTTCACTTATACAGATCCGGGTTCGGGTAGGGTTCGGGTGCGGGTTTGGCCAAACCCAAACCCGAACCCGAAAGTGATCGGGTAAAACCCGAACCCGAACCCGAACCCGAACCCATTTAACTCGGGTTTTCACCCAAGAAATCGGGTCGGGTCGGGTGCCCATGGGTTCGGGCTTCTCTGCCATCCCTAATTGGATTTGCTATCAAATTCTTCCCATTGTCGTCCTCATTAAACCGAGCTACTCGCCAACTTTGGTTTTCAATTTCCACTGGGAGCATGGCATCAGTTCCATAAGTTAGACGATATGGGGTTTCCTTCGTGCTTGTCTGTTCAGTCGTGTTGTATGCCCATAGGACGCCTGGAAGCTCTTCCGCCCAAAGACCTTTCGCCTTATCCAATTTTTTCTTTAAGCCCTTCAAAATGACCTTGTTGGCTGATTCTGCCTGCCCATTTGTCTGAGGGTGTTCTACTGATGCAAATCGCATTTCAATTCCCATATCCGCACAAAATTCTCTGGTGACATTGCTTGTGAATCCCATTATCCATTACGAAAGCCATGGGGACCCCAAACCTACACACAATTCGTCGCCATAGAAAGTTCCTGACTTTAGCGGCCGTAATAGTCGCCACTGCTTCCGCCTCTGTCCACTTAGTAAAATAATCAACCGCCACAATGATATACTTCATTTGTGCCTTTGCTACTGGGAATGGTCCTAAAATGTCAGTCCCCCACATAGCAAACGGCCAAGGTGCCATCATGGTTGTCAACTCTTCAGGCGGAGCTTTGTGTAAGTCAGAGAAAACTTGACACTTTTCACACTTCTTGACGTATTCCAGGCAGTCTTTCTTCATTGTTGGCCAGTAAAATACTGCACTCAATACCTTTACTGCCAATGATCGCCCTCCTATATGACTAGAGCATACTCCTTCGTGAACTTCTGCCATGATTCCCTGAGCATCTCTCATGTCCACACATTTGAGCATAGGAGACATAATTCCCCGCCGATATAGCTCATCGCCTACCAGCGTGTAAAAACTAGCCTCCCTACGCTTTTCTTTTGTGTTCAAATTATCATCCTTTGGAGGGTTTTGGAGAAAAGTTTTGATTGATTCCATCCACGAAGGCTCGCCTTCCGTTACCGTCTTTACCGCCTTTAACTTAACTTCCACCAAGTCAATACTGGGGCGAGGAAGGGCTTCCTGGATGACTGTTTGATAATTGCCCAATCGCCCCGTACTGGCCAATTTTTCCAGCATGTCCGCCCTTTCATTTTGACTTCTTGGAATATGTTATATCTTGATCTTCTCTATTTCCATCATTAGCCTGTGCACCACTTCCAGGTATTTGGAAAGTTGTGGATCCTTCACCTGATACTCTCCTTTTACCTGTTTAACAACCAGCTGCAAGTCGCCTTTGATGAACAATTTATGAACGCCTAATTCAATGGCGAGCCTTAAACCGGCGATTAGTGCCTCGTATTCTGATTGGTTGTTGCTCGCCTTAAACTCGAATTTCAGAGATTGTTCGATGACCATTTTGTCCGGGCTTTCAATAGTTATTCCTGCCCCACTTCCCGTATCGTTGGAGGATCCATCAACAGACAGGACCCACTCTCCCTTGGTTTTCTCACCTTCCGTGGGTGTTAATTTCGCCACAAAGTCAATCAAGCTTTGGATTGTAACTTGTCCCCTTGGCTCATACTGTATATCATATTCAGACAACTCGACTGACCAACTAACCAATCGCCCTAACAGATTAGGTTTCTGGAGTACTTGTCGTAAGGGAACGTCATTTTTAACTTTGATTTGGAAACTTCGGAAGTATAGCCTGAGACGTCTCGCCGTTTTTAGAATTGCCAACGCCGCCTTCTCGATTTTTTGGTATCACAATTCAGCACCTTGCAGAGTATGACTCACAAAATAGATAACCTTCTGCTTTTTCCCTTCTTCCTGAAGCAACACCGTACTGACCGCCCTATCTGTAACTGCCAAGTAGAGCGTCAAAGGAACGCCTGGCGTGGGTTTGGATAGTACTGGTAATGTTCCTAATGATTCTTTCAATTTAGTAAAAGCTTGTTCACATGCCTCAGTCCATTGAAACGTCGAATTCTTTTTCAAACAAGTGAAGAACGGGGCTGCTTTGTCGCCTGCCATTGGCAAGAAGCGTGCTAAGGCAGCCATGCGTCCTGTTAACCGTTGTACTTCCTTGACATTTGTTGGACTTTTCATCTCCAAGATCGCCTTACCTTTATCTGGATTTACTTCTATCCCTCTTGATGTTATCATGAATCCCAAAAACTTTCCCCCTTGAATCCCAAATGAACATTTCTCGGGATTTAACCTCATACGGTATTTTCTTAGCTGAGCAAATGCTTCCTTAAGATCATCGCCGTGGTCGCTGGACTTGGCGGATTTGACAATCATATCATCCACATATACTTCCATGTTCCTTCCTACTTGGTTCGCAAATTTTTTATCCATGAGGCGCTGGTATGTAGCTCCCGCATTTTTTAAACCAAAAGGCATAGTTTTGTAACAATAATTCGCCTGATTAGTCATGAACGCCGTACTTTCCTCGTCTGAATGATGCATCATGATTTGATTATACCCAGAATATGCATCAATGAGACTTAAAAGTTCATTTCCGGAAGCCCCATCCACCAATTTATCAACATTGGGAAGAGGATATGAATCTTTAGGACACACATTGTTCAGGCTTGTGTAATCCGTGCACATTCTCCACTTCCCATTAGCTTTCTTGACCATCACTACATTGGCGAGCCAGGTTGGGTACTGCACTTCGCGAATGAATTGGGCCTTGATTAGCTTTTCAGTTTCTACTTGCACCGCCTTGTTCTTTTCATCACTCATCCTTCGCCTTGGCTGGATGACTGGTTTCACTCCTGGCCGTATAGCCAGTTTATGAGTGATCACATTGGGGTCAATCCCTGGTACATCATTAATTGTCCAAGCAAAGAGATCTAGATTATTGCCTAAAAAGGTGATCAACCTTTCCTCATGTTCTTTTGTTAAACTGCTGCAGATTTTCAAAACCTTATCCTTGACTTGGGCTGATTTAGTTTCTTCCAAAGGTTGTGGGCGGAAATCGTCAGCATCATTCCTTGGGTCCAAAGTAAACCCTTCTTGTGGAAAAATTTCTATGATACGGTGGCTTTCCTTGGCGGCCTTTCGCCCGTAGAGCGCCACACTTCTTAGGTAACATTCTCTCGCCGCATTCTGATCCACGCGAAGGACGACAATCTTCTCATTGCAGGCTGGGTATTTAATAGTTAAATGAGCGGTTGAAATCACAGCGCATAACTTGTTAAGAGTGTCCCGCCCCAAAAGTACATTGTAATTAGCTCTACACGCCAATACTAGGTATTTGACTTGAAATTTCTTGACAAACTCCCCTTCACCGAAGGCTGTTGGTATTTCCACGTATCCCCGCACATTGACACGATCCCCTGTGAATCCCACCAGGGTTCCTTTAAATGGTTTCAAATCTGACTCCTTTAGCCCCAGGCGATCAAAGGCATCTCCATAAATGATGTCCGCCGAAGATCCCTGATCTAAGAACACTTTCTTCTTCATGTAATTGTTAACTCTGATTGTTACAACAATCGGGTCATTGTCATGGGGAAATACATGTGCAAAATCTTGAGGGGTGAATATGATTGGAGAGTGATTCAACCAACATTCGCCTTCGTATGCTTCGTGCACGGAATGTACTGCTGCCACATAACGCTTTCTGGCCTTGCGAGAAATCGCGCCTCCTCCAAACCCTCCTGCAATGGATGAGCATTCTCCTACAGGGTCGCCCAATTCTTCTACTATCTCCTTTCCTTTTCCTTTGTCCGCTTGAGTTACCTTGGCGGCCTCTGGCGTTGCTGCATCTTTAACAAAATTTGCCAGATGTCCAGCCTTAATTAACCGGTCAATCTCCCGCCGCAAGTTCCAACAATTATCCGTGGTGTGACCCAACGTTTTGTGGTACTCACACCATCTGTTTGTGTCCACATTAGTTGGTGGTTGCCGAGGTGGTGGCGGATATTGCACAACATTTGTCTGTCCAACTGCCATCAATATGGTGCTTAGGGGTGCATTCAGTTTAGTAAGTGGAACCGCATTTGGCGAGGCAACATGTTGACCGGCCGGAGCTGTGGTGGTGCCTTGGGGATTTCTATGCCATGTATTCTGGAATCCAGGTTTGGAGTTTTGATATGGGCCAGGCCTTGGTGTACGTGGAGTTTGAGCTAGCCTTGTATCCTTTCCAGCCTTGGGTTTGTCCTGCGCAACTCCGCCGGGCTGGACGTGTTTCTGTCCCTCCTCCCTTTCTTGCTTTTTCTGATCGTCTTGCTCAATTAAGATGAATTCCTGAACTCGAGCGCGAAGATCCATCATGTCACACGCTGGTCGTCTTGTTAAATCTCGATTCAAATCTCCCGCCCTAAGGCCATTTTTGAAAGACGCCAAACATACATCCGGGTTATCCCCCTCCAGTTGAACAGCCATCTTGCTGAAGCGCGCCATATAGGTCTTTAGCTTCTCTCCTGGCTGCTGGTGTATGCTGATGAGATCAAACATTGTTGCTTTTGTAGTTTTGTTGGCGGAGAATTGAGTTAACAACTTAGTGGACAAGTCCGTAAAATTGTCAATTGAGAAAGGCGGTTGTCTAATGAACCACTGCATCACCATTCCCTTGAATGTTGATGGCAACAGTCTGCACTTCACCTCGTCCGTCGCCCCACCAATAACCATTTTGGTGTTAAAGTACCTCAAATGCTCCATGGGATCAGAATCGCCCGAGAAGGCGTCTAATGCCATTGTTTGCAAATGTTTTGGTATGTCCACCTTTGTGATGGCGGGAACAAAAGGTAGAAATTCGACGACATTCTCAGCTTCGAGACGTTGTTCCTGCTTAAAATCTTGCCTCTGTGTTAAATATTCCACCTGGGCTTGTAACTGTTCATTCTGGTTTTGTACCTTTTGCAAGGTATCCAACATTTTCTTCAAAGCCACGGGCGTGATACCTGTTATCACCTCCTGCGCTTTCCTCGGAGCACTGTTCTTAAGATCTTCTAAGTTTATGTACTCAGGCGGCGTTGATTGTCGCCGGACACCTGGATCTGATTTGGCTATCAGATATGAGAGCTTGCCCGGAGCTAGTTTTACCAGCGACGTGGGTGACTGCGCCACCGAGTGAACACTCTCCGATGAAGCCTCCTGCTCTTGCTCTTGAAGTACTGCACGATTGTTGTCTCGACCGCCGCCGCGTCCACCCTGACGACCACCACCTCTCCGGCGATGATCACGGCGACCCACACCGCACGAACGAGTTTCCATGAGTCGTAACTCTCACCCTCTACGTCACTTGTAGATCTAAGTTAGAGCCACAGACGACGCCAATGTTGCGTTCTAAGGTAAGCTTAAGTAAGAAAGGTACTAAAAGCAAACCCTAGCAGAGCACTAAAATAGCAAAGATGTAATAAAAGGGAATATTCTCATTAATTGTCAAAAAGTTCCTGGTACAAGGTGATGACCTTCCCTTTTATAGAGGGTAGGGTCATGATGTGGACTTTTCCTACATTTGGCCCTAATAACCAGGGCCCAAATCCCTACGCACATAGGACAAATCCAAGAGAATCTTCCAGCTGGCTTGTGGGTCCACTTAAAGGGGGTGAGAATCCTCGGTATTTCGCCAGTTCCCGCCATGTCTTCCTTCGTCCAGCTGATTGCTTGTTTTGGACGGGCATGGAGGTCTTTATGTCCCGCCCAGTCCACTCAATATTAACGAAATGTATGGAAATAGTTTCGGTCGTTAATGAACCCTGTTAAGTGCTAGTTGATAATTAATTTCTCTCTTGCATGTCACATATTAGTTTTCTATGCCCTTGTAATTAAATTACCAACTTTTTAAACATCAAAAAAATAAAAAAAAACTCGTGTTCTCCCCCGCCATCATCTTCTTCCTCTTCCCCCACTACAACCCACCATCATCTCTTCCTCAACAGTTTCACTCACATAAAAGCAGATACTTTACAACATTCACTCAGAGATCAACCATAGCCTCAACTAGAAACTACCATTGGATGGCAAACAACACCTTAGCCTCCATCTCGACCCAAAAGCCTCGTGCACAACCTCTGGACCACCATAATAATTCAAGTGCGGAGTTGGAGTCTCACATTGGTTAAGTATGGGTGAGGAGAATATTTTATAAGAGATGTGACTCATAAACCTAATGTCTTAAGATTGTGGGTTAAGATGTGGCGTCGATATCTCTTGGTGTCTTGCTCCTCGGCCGATGGGCTCCCATATCTCCCCCAACAAGTGGTATCAGAGTCGATGGTTCGTGCGACCATGGTCACAGCTCCTTATGTCGTCTTCCTAGCAATGTGGCTAGGCGGCGAGTTCTGTTGAGCAGCGAACAACGGTACAAGGGTGGATAAGCTTCCGCGAGAGGGGCATGATAATGTGGAGGTGACATCACTTGAGGGGGGAGATTGTTGAGAATTCAAGTGCAGAGTTGGAGTCCCACATTGGTTAAGTATGGGTGAGGAGAAGACTTTATAAGAGATGTGACCCATAAACCTAATGCATTAAGATTTTGAGTAAAGATGTGGCGTCATTATCTCTTGGTGTCTTGCTCCTCGGCCCATGGGCTCCCCTATCTCCCCCAACACACAAACCACCAATATTTTTGGACAAATCCATGCATGGAAGGAAGGGGACCAGATCGAAAAATTCATCCATGGAACGAAGGGAATTAGATCCAGATTCTCAACTTTAAGGGTGAAGGAGCACGCTTGAAATAGTGAGGATCAAGAGAATGGAGGATCGTCGATGACCATCGTTGTAGCATAATATGTTGCTGCATAGAGCTATGTCGTGTGACCTTACCACCCATGACATGCTCTTTGTTGTTGTCGCAGTCGTCGAGGTTGGTCGCTTCTCCAACCCATGTCGTCGTCATCTTCTTTGTTGCTCCCACACTCTCTCATCATTGTCCCGATCTTTGTTCCTCTCTCTCTCTCTTATTACAAAACAAAGAAAGAATTGTGTGTGAGTGAAGTGGGTACCAGTGGGGGAAGAGGAAGAACGTGACAATGGGGAAGAACTTGAGAAAAAGAAGGCTTTTTTTTAATGTTTAATAAAGGAGAATTCTAATTAAAATGACATGGAAAATTAATAGGTAACATAGAAAAATAATAGGTGACATGTAAGAAAGAGGCTAGTTGTCAACTCAGCACTTTACATAGCTCATTAATAACAGGGACCTATGAAGCACGGACACCTCTCATATATGGAGTGTTCTGGTGTCGGACACCAACACGGCACCGACGCTCGTACGACATCTACACGACATGTGTCAGAAACTTCTTCGCGGTGTCTGATTAAAAAAATAGAGGTCAATGGAATTCATCTCTGCAATTTTTTTATAGAAAAATATACTCAATATTAACGAAATGTATGGAAATAGTTTCGATTGTTTAGCGAACCCTGTTAAGTGCTAGTTAATAATTAGTTTCTCTCTTAGAGCATCTTCAATGGTAGTTCTTAGAGGTGAGTTTTTAAGCTAAGAACTAAAAACCAGATTCTTAAGCAATGGAGACGGATGACATGGAGTTCTCAATTCTAAAAAATAAGAACTAGTTAAGAAATTTTGCTTTATGGGTTCTTAGCATAAAAAAACATTTTGTCTCTCTCAAAAAAAAATTGATCTACTACTTTATGAGTTATTTTATTGCTTTATGAAAATAAAAAGTATAAATAATATGGTGTGGTGGGACCAAATGAATAGTGCTTAAAACTCAAAGTTAAGAACTTATGGTTAGAGTGAAATATGCAAAAGGCACTTAAGAGTTTCTTAAGCATATGTGGCAGTACGGACTCACATGAATAATGCTTAAGAACTAGCAATGAAGGCGCTCAAATAATCTTCTATTCACACCTAAAAAATGAGGTGGAAAAATGTGGAGGATGAAAGAGATAGGAAGAAAAAAGAGAGAAAATAAAAATGTGATAGATAATTTGATTGATTGAAAGGAGAGAAACAGATAGAAAATAAAGATAAAAAAGAGGTGAGAGGTTTGAATGAATCATAACTAGAGGTGCTCTTACATGTCACTCCATGTCACCTATTATTTTTCCATGCCCTTCTAATTAAATTACCCAATTTTTAAACATCAAACAAATAAAAAACTCTTCTTCTCCCTGTGCCATCATCTTCTTCCTTTTCCCCCACTACAACCCACCATCATCACTTCCTCTACAGTTTCACTCACACAAAAGTAGATACTTTACAACATTCACTCAGAGATCAAACATAGAATGAAGGGAACCACCACAAACCACCAATTTTGTGGACAAATTCATCCAAGAAAGGAAGGGGACCAGATCCACAAATTCATCCATGGAACGAAGGGAACCATATCCAGATTCGCAAATTGAAGGGTGAAGGAGCATGCTTGAAATGGTGAGGAGAAAGAGAATGGAGGATCACTGATGACCGTCGTTGTAGTAGAATATGTCGCTGCATGGAGCTATGTCGCGTGACCTTACCACCCACGACCTGCTCTTTATCGCTGTCATCGAGGTCGGCCACTTCTTCGATCCAGGATGTCATCATCTTCTTCGTCGCTCTCTCACTCTCTCATCATCGTCTCGATCTTTGTTCCTCTCTCTCTCTCTCTCTTATTATAAAACAAAGAAAGAATTGTGTGTGAGTGAAGTGTGTTATAGTGGGGGCAGAGGAAGAACATGATAGTGGGGAAGAACTGGAGAAAAATAATGTTTTTTTTAATGTTTAATAAAGGATAAATCTAATTAAAATGACATGGAAAAATAATAGGTAACATAGAAAAATAATAGGTGACATGGAGTGACATGTAAGAAAGAGACTAATTCTCAACTCAGCACTTTGCATAGCTCATTAACGACAAAGACTTTTTTTTTTGAAGGAAACCTACAAATGCATTAATTAAGAGTTGCTAATGAAGCCAATACATCAAAGTTCACCAAAGACTCAACCTCATAAGGCACTTCCTCCACCCAGAAAAACCCCGGAAGAAGGACGCATTTCTAGCTAAATAATTCGCTACCTTATTGCCCTCACGGCGAACAAAAGAAAGAGAAACACCGAGTCACTTAACAGTGGCATACGTACCATTCTAAATATTTTTAATTAAACTTTCATATCATGTGTAACTAATAATTTTGATTAAATTAAAGATGGTTTTTTAAAACCTCTTCAAAAAAAAGATGGTTTTTTGAAAACACAAAAGATAAAGCGTAATCATCAAAATTATGAGTCTTCTTCAAACCAAACACTCAACTAAAAGATTCATCACCAACCCAAGAATTCATACCCAACCAAGAAACTCTAAAAATTTATCATCTCAAAATTGTGCTGACATCACCAGAAATATTTCTAACCAATCTAAAGAAAATAAAAGAGGATGCCCATGAAAAATCTTTTCTTTCTATTTTTGCAAATACATTGCACTACTAATTGATGGAAAAGCTTAAAATTGCAACACATCCGACAATCAAACAGGAGGAACAAGAAGAACATGAAGAATTAGATAAGATCAGAACACAGAAGAAATATATCAACAATTTGTACAAAATTCAAACAGTAACGCTCCAACTTTTGGGGTCACAATAGCATATTCCTCCGAAGGGACCAACATCTTCCCTAGCACAAAAACTGGGTGATTGTTTACGCTGATTTTTGGTAAACAAATATCCTCTTAGTTCGACTAAAGGAAGTTTAGATTCAGGGTCCTTTTGGGAAAACGTCTTGCCAAAGTGTTGTGTGCGAGTGGGCGTGTTTCGACAACGATGAACAATTCAAAAGAAACTGGATTTCATTTCATAAGGATCAATTACATAAAGATCAAAGTGTGACAAAGCGACAAAGAAACTGCAAGGAATATAAATTTCGACAAGAAATTAAAGAACAGAACTGGTGAATCCTAGGAAATGAACAAATAACACGACGAGCTTAAACGTAGTAAAGATAAACATGTGGTTCTGCAACATACTCCTTCATCATCACGTCTTGCTCTTCGAGTCTCATTGATGCAGACATTAGAGCTTTTTAGTGAATTTTTCAGAGTTGAGTTGGGAACCCCTTTTCCTGACTTGAATTCTTCCATTTATAGAGCGTGTATTTGGCGGTTTTTCCTTCTTCTTGGATGGGTTAGTGGGTCTAACCCCTTTTTCCCACGATCTGCAGTTGGTTCCGGGAGTTCTTTGTGCAGTGGAGGAGGTCGTGGACCTCAACTGCTTCAACCGCTTCTTGGCCACGTGTTTCACCAACGTGGTGAGGATCCGACTTGGTCAATGTTGCACGTGTTAAATGTGCCCATGCTTGTAGCAATGGCTCCCGTTGTCGAATTCGACTGCCTTTTTAACTTGGTGCCTTTTTCCTTTCCTTTCCTTAGTCTAAATTCGACTGCCTCGTGTGTTTTGGGCTGGATGTGCTTTTTATTTGTTTGGGCCAAAATATTGGGCCAACAGATGCCCCCCAAAAATGTTGATTCTCGACTACCAGATCTTGGAGAGATCAAGCATTTTTGCTCGTGAATTTCGAATGAAGTCTGATGGTTGTTTGCGACTTCTAGCTTTCTGATTTCACGTCTCATCAGAGATCCTGTCATTTGACTTTTGCTCCAATCAGAAGCTTTGGCGTCTGACTTCGTCTGTCGTCTGTCGTCTCTATTCTAGGGTAATCATGACCCCTTTCTAGCCTTTATGTTAGGGTTTGCGGTTATATAATAAAATAACCGTTGGATTTCAAAAAAAAATTTATACACCATCCTATAATGCAGCTTCACGTCCGACTCTTCATTTGCCTATAAATACGCCATTGTTGGCCCTCTGCAAGCTTTACCATTTTCAAACACTCAAGCTTTTGCCTGATTCTGCTTGTGATCATCTTCAATCGTTTGGCTTCTGCTTTCCTGGTGCACTCTCTGAACATTTCTATGGCTTCCAGCTCTGACAATGTCATTCCTTTGGCCGCTGCGTGTGAGATGAATGAGGCCAAACGCACTCCCATTCCAGACCCGCCGTACGAAGTGGAGAAACGGGCTATCTAGAAATCTCAGGTATTTATTCCTATTTCTGTAAATGGCAATCTACGTGCCATTTTAGGCCCTTTGAAGAAGGCAAAGAAAGGAAGGCCTAACAGTCTTCCTGAGGGTTACGAGCAGTTTCACCCCAGTGTTCGTGGGGATGAGCTTATTCTTGCATTTCGACCCTCTTACCGCTTGCCCTTTCTGAAAGATCCCAAAAGGACTTTTAGGTCTGCGCCTCCTAACCCAACTGCTGGTGAAGGAGCCTATCTGAAATGGCTCGACAGGGTGGAGGCCAGTAAGTCTGGGCATTGGAAAGTCACTGGAATTTTCGACCTCATTCAGTTGTCGAGGTCGCCGATTTCTTACAATCCTGCTATGCTTTTAAGTTCTCTTTTCTTTTGGGAGCGGTCTACCAATAGCTTCCATGTCCCCTTTGGGATGCTTTCTCCCACTCTCCTTGATGTTGCTGCCATTACTGGCCTTTGGGTGGTGGGTGATGATTACCATTCCTCTGCTGCTCCCACCAATCCTATCGCCATTCCGACGGATAACATCGCTTTTAGTAAGTTTATTAAAGATCACTATGTCGAGAATGGTGAAGTCTCCGATGCTGAGCATGTCGCATTTCTGCTGTATTGGCTTTCTGCTTATGTGTTCTGCACCAAATCCTTGAGGATTCCGGCTAAACTTCTTCCTCTGGCCAATCTGTTACATGAGGTTCGAATTATCGCCATGGCCCGGCTTGTACTTGGCAATCTTTACCAAATGATCAATGAAGCGATAGCCGACATTCGAGATCCTATGGTTGCGTCTTTGAATGCAGCTGGTCCTTTCTGGCTCCTTCAACTTTGGATGAATGCGGTTTTCGAATCGTTTCTTCCAGCCAAGAACCCCCCTCCTGTGGTGTCTAACACAAGGGTTGATGCTTTCAGGCTTGAAGCCCTCACTCCCCCTTATGACGCCTCCACGTTCGAGGTTGACTTTAAGAAGTATTTCACCATGTTTTTCGAGCTGAAACGTTTCCGCTCGAGCTTTGCGCCGTATCACAAACCTTCTTATGGCCCTCGGTGGCTAAGGAATTCTTACCCCAATCTTCCTGGCTCAGAGAACCTCTCTCAGCATCAAGTCGAGCTTTGGCAGACTATATTATCTCCCAGGGTGTTGACCATCAACTTTGCCAGTAATGACTTCACTCTTTGTGGTTACAATCCTCAGCTTGTGTCTCGACAATTTGGGCTGAGCCAGGATTTGCCCAATACTTTGTTCGACAAATCCCTCGTCCTCTATCCTGGTACCATCACCAAACGTAGTGCCTTCGACACTACCATTAGCTACTACAACGAGGAGGAGCTGCTTGGTCTTAGTCCTTTCAGTTTTACTCCATCCTTTTACGTCACCCAGGCGTTTAAGGCGTGGTGGTCTGCTTATTGGCATGATATTTCGACGCCAATTGAAGATTGCTTCCAGCGCATAACGAATATTTTTCTTTTGCAGAAGCAGGCCCCAAAGAAAACCAAAGGTATGCATACATCTGAGATCAACGCTTTTCAACAATTCTTCGGTGTAGTATACTTTCCGGGTCCTCGACTTCAGGAAACGGTTGCCAAAGCAGCCCAAGTTCTAAGGCAAATGTGGGAAGCTAAAGCTAAGAAAACCCGATTGAGCATTCCCTCTAATGAGGATGGTCTTTCTTTCATTATTCGAAAAACAAGCTTTAGGTTCCCACCACTGCCTACTTGTAAGTATGCTTTGGCCTTTCCGGTGGTGCTTCCTAAGTGGGTTGATCATGTAAGTATCAAAAACTTTTACCATAGTGCACTGCCCCCTCGGAAGCGGGTGACCTGGACCAAGCGTTACCTATGGAATTACCCTCTCCATGTGCCGGTTGAAATCTTCAACCACATATCGATAAGAACGCTTATTGGTCAAGGTAATCATTTCGACCTGGCATCTTTGCGATATTTATGGCTTAAGTTTCCTTTGTTTTCCTCTTGTAGCTGAGCCGATTCCGCGACCGACCCCTCAAGCCTCTCCTCGGGTGACTTCTGCTACTGTCGAAGTTGAGGATGATGATGATGATGTTACTCTGGCTGATAAGCTCAAGATGCCTAAGGTAATACCGACACCTGTGAAACTTTGACCTTTATTCGACATGTATATCTTTGTGATCATTTGTTTTTTGTTTCAGAGTCGAAAACGAGGAGCCACCCCTACCACTTCTGCAAGCCAAAAAAAGGCTAAAGGTGCTGGTGAACTTACTGTGGGAAATCCCTCCCCGGCTAAGTCAGCCAGCCAGCGTGAGGAAATGCAGCAAGGTGGTGATCAAGGTGTTGATCAGCAGGCTTCCAGCCCTCTGCTTCAAGGTACTACACCGATTCCTTTCGAGATGGCTCCGACCAAGAAGACCTCCAGGAAGAGGTCTAGTCGTAAATCTGGCAGCTCTTCTTCCCACCATTCCAAGAGTTCAACCAGTTCCAGTCCTCTCAAAGAATCTGGCCCTAAGGTAAATCATTAGTTCACATCTTGTCTCAATTCGCTTTCTTTTCCTCTTTCTCAATCATTTTTACTTTTATTCTTCAGAGGGTTGGCATGTCTAAAATGGCTGTACCTCGAGCCATGTGGTTTTCTTCTAAACCCCCACCAGTTGTCCTGTCTAGCTCTTCGAGCAGTTTAGAGTCCTCTAGCTCGAGTTTAGACTCTACTGAGTCAGACCCTGTGTGGGACAAGCTGACATTCTATTTTAACTCGAAGCCAATTGCCTGGCAACATCCTGGTTGTGAACCCTATTATACCAAAGAATGTCGAGATAACCTTTCTAATTTTCCTCCGCAGGATATGCAGAACATGCCTTCCCCTGCTCGTGAAGAAAATGTACCACATGATGAGGTGCAGGGTAGTGAGGGTCAGGTGCCTCCAATCATTCAGCCTGACCAAGTGATTGGTGTGATGCCCCCACCCAAGGCTGATGTTCTGGCCTCAACTCATTCTGAACCTTCTCCTCGACAGCTTCAAACTTCTCCCCAACAGCCTCAACCTTCTCCTCAGCAACTTCAACAAGGTGCCAGGGTCGCTTTGCTTTCTCCTCATGCTAAGGGAGGTTCAGCTTCTTCTAAGACAGCTGCCTCTTCCCATACTTCTGGTGAGAGGCTCAGTGCTCTTTTAGTCAAGGATCCTCTTTCCATCTTTCAGAGCTTCTTTGATGGCACTTTGGATCTCGAGTCCCCGCCACGCCAAGCTGAAACTACTGAGACTGCCCAGTCTGGCGGAGTGGTTAATGATAGCCAGATTGAAGAGGCTTTTGGCAAGTTGAAAGGGCTGGTTTTCGACGAAGGCTTCATCGACGGGGTTCGAGCTAACCCTCGATTAGGCCAGGAGGTTAAAGAGCTGCTTGCCTTCCTATTGGGCCAACGACTTGACCAAATTCGGGCAGATGCTCTCGTCGAGCTTCAGACTCTCTTGGTCGATATCTTGGCCACACTTGACAAAGCCATTGCGGTGGAACAACTCATCGAGACCAAACAGGCACAAGTGGCTTCCAACACCAATGGACTCTTGCCTGCGAAAGATGAAATTCTCAAGCTGACTGCTAGGAAGGCTCTTATAGCAGATGAGTTGTCGAGTGTTGATGCTCGACTGGACGAGCTTCAAAGGGAGGTGGCAAGGCTCGAGAAGCAGAAGGCAATGTTGATTGATGAAGGCCCAGCTGTGAATTCCCGGCTGAATACTTTAGCTGCCGAGTGCACAAATGTGATGTTATCGACATCTCAACTCTCTAAAGAGGTTGCAGCGGAGCGGCGCGTGAAGCAAAGCTTGGATTCTAGGATTGCTGCTGCCGGGGTTCAGCTTGAAGCCTTCAAGTCGAGGATTTAGGTTTCATAATTGTTGTTTATTGTAGTGTGGCCATGGATCTATTGTGGCCTTTATTGCCAATTTTGTAACAATCATTCCTGTAACTCTATTTGACTTCTGATCAATGAATGAATTTGTATTGGCGATACTCGACATGCTTTATTTTTCGATTTGCATTTTATTGTCGATTCAGTCTTTGTTACATTACTTCCTGCATTGTATTGCTGAGTTTCACACCATTTAACTTGGCGCTTAATCTAACCTTTCATCTTCTAAGTTTCCTTGAAAACCACGATAATTTATAACGCTTTTTATCACGTTCTTGTTCAACGACTTAAGAACTTCCTCCACTTGCGGTGGTGGCTGACGTGGTTTGCCGTGTTTGGCTGACGCTTTGGTAACTGCATGCTTGCATTAATGCGGCTGTTTGTTACATCCCTATTATAAATGGAGCCGTTTTTTACTCGTCTTTCACCAGTACCTCCTCTTCCTTCCATTCTCATCTTTTTCCTGCAATCTAAGAACCTTTCACCCTTAACCATGGATAGCAGAATCGTCCTTCGTCGTATCAGGGATTTGGCTTTCCAGGATGACCTCTTCCAGAACTTGTATGACTCCTCTGTTAGGCCTGCCTTTCTTCGCCTTCTTCAAAGGGCCTAAAATGGCACGTAGATTGCCATTTACAGAAATAGGAATAAATACCTGGGATTTCCAGATAACCCGTTTCTCCACTTCGTACGGCGGGTCTGGAATGGGAGTGCGTTTGGCCTCATTCATCTCACACGCAGCGGCCAAAGGAATGACATTGTCAGAGCTGGAAGCCATAGAAATGTTCAGAGAGTGCACCAGGAAAGCAGAAGCCAAATGATTGAAGATGATCACAAGAAGAATCAGGAAAAAGCTTGAGTGTTTGAAAATGGTAAAGCTTGCAGAGGGCCAACAATGGCGTATTTATAGGCAAATGAAGAGTCGGACGTGAAGCTGCATTATAGGATGGTGTATAAATTTTTTTTTGAAATCCAACGGTTATTTTATTATATAACCGCAAACCCTAACATAAAGGCTAGAAAGGGGTCATGATTACCCTAGAATAGAGACGGCAGACGACAGACGAAGTCAGACGCCAAAGCTTCTGATTGGAGCAAAAGTCAAATGACAGGATCTCTGATGAGACGTGAAATCAGAAAGCTAGAAGTCGCAAACAACCATCAGACTTCATTCGAAATTCACGAGCAAAAATGCTTGATCTCTCCAAGCATTTGAGTTTGAAATGTGTTAATCATTTTAATGAAGAGTTTGGTGTGCGTAGTATTGCAAAAAGTCTCAATGAGTATCCTAATAAAGACTGAGAACTCTAAGAAAAATGAGAGGAATAAGTATTTGTTATGTGGACTTTTCCAATTTAGCAAAAGTATATGTTTTGGTTTTAAAGTTGATTGACTAAGTCAAAAGCAATTTGAAGCATTGAGTACTGTTATTGTGTTGTTTTCTGAGATTGATCCTAATGGTTCAAAACCATTAAGGAGATTGAGTTTAACGTGCGTTTTCTTCGAGTCGATTGCCTAAAGTCGTAGCTTTAGACCTTGAGTTAGTGAGTAGTTCAATTAGTGATTCCGTTATGTATGCTTGTGAAAGGTACGAGGAACGGAAACACTTTGCATCGGAGCTACCCAATGGAAGGGAGCAAGCCGACATGGAAAACAAAGAAGAGATTAGATCGGAGTCGCAACTTAGAAAGAAAAGCGCTTAAGGTAAGGGTAACTCAGTATAGAAGTGTCATTTGAGTCTTGTGTGCTTTAATTTGAACTGCTTGTGTTTGTGATGAAGATGTTTTAGTTTGATTGTGAATTTGGCATGCCTTACCATGTTATATGCTTGCTGGATTCTTTTGGGGATTATTGTTGGTTTAATTGATTATCTTGTTGTGTATATGACATGAACTGCTCCATAACTTACCTGATGTGAATTATATGAGAATCTCTTGTTGTTAATATTGATTTGATGAGTTCGCAAGTGTATTTGATTAGACTTATACTTGTTGAAATTGGAATAACATGTGGTTACTCTGGCTTGATTATTGGACTTGGAATTGTTGATTGAGTGGCTAGTGAGGTCACGAGGTATCGTTGACTAACTTTGGCATATAGGGCTTGAAATAAAGTGGAGATGAGGTGGGTGTGGTCCCACGGATTGTCCCGTCTTTCGAGGCGTTCTAAAGTGGCAATGAGGTGGTTGTGTCCCACGTGATTGTCCCGTCTTGCGAGACGTCTTTGATCGATCCATCTTGGTAGTCGCATTATAGGGCACTATCATTTTATTCTGTTGATATATGATTTAATTCTATGTTGCTGATTTTGGTTGATATCTGAATTGATGCTATGTTGTTGATTGTGTTTATATCGATTTTGGATTAAATTGTTAGCTTACTTACCATGTCAGGTATTAAATTTGAATAACATGTTTCTCTCTTTTATGTGAAGTGATTGTTTTGCTACTTGTTGTTTGGGCGTTTAACGCTATTAGGTGATGAAGAACCTTCGATGAAGCTTAACCTTCGTACGAGTCGGAAATGAGAACTTGAAGAACAGTGGAAGACTTGAAGAGTAGAGTCGGGTGTAAGGCTAGAGCCTTGGGATAGAGAGCTTACCATTATTGGTTTAAGCTTGCATGATGATTTCATGAATTTATATTTGAGGCTTCGAGTAGGTTCCGGTACATTACTTTCCTGCGGTTCCCCGATGTGGAAATCGTATGGAGTATATCGTATTTATGGTGTCATTGCATAATAGATTCTTTGTTGAATCTGACTCTATTTGTTAGGTTTTGTATGTTGTATTCTTTCGTCCTTACCTTCGGTCAAGGCTGGACGTGAATCTATTTGCAGTTGGGAGTATGCATGACCTGTTTTAGAAATACTTTGAAAAGAAAAAAAAAATACTCGCTTTTATGAATCCTTTTAGAAATCATTGCATATTTACTTTAGCAGGTTACTAGCTGTGACCCTTGAAAGTCGGGGCCTTACAACGACGTCTGATAATGGTAGTGTTAAAAGGAAGACGTTTCTGACATTAGGATGTGAGCGAGGCGGCACATACGTTCTGTACAAGTCTGTCTTGAAGCGTTAGGGAACCTGAACTAAGATTGTAATTGTCTTGTAGGTGCACTTAAGGAATGAATTTCCTAAGCCAGCTCTCAGTCCTCAGTGACATCATCATTGTACTGACGAAACTCTTTTTTTTATCAGCACTGATTAAACTCTTGGTTAGGAGTTATCATACATAGAGCACGTCACTACATATCAACAAATTCTTGCACAACAAAACTCACTCAAGAGCGAAGAAATAGTAGATCTTACCAATAACTAAGTTTAGGCTAATATAATGTTGTAATATATTAATAGAGCTTTGTTTTAGTGACCTTGTAATTTGGTAATATGATGTGTTAAACAGTTTCTAATTTTGTTGTTGTATCTGTTTCTGTTGCTGAATCTGGTAATTTCGCACTTTAAAGCGCTTGACCTACTGTTAGCCTGATATTTTGAATACTTTCGACTTATAATGTTTAGTTACGCCGAATTGCAGTTTGATGAGAAATGAAGACTACTGAAGTTTGGAAAACAGGTTTCTAAGGTATAGATTGGAGATTTTGGGGGTTCGAATTTGTTAACATTGACGTTCGACTAGCCCAGAAGGTGGTTACAAGAAGCTGAAGACTTAGTGAACACGTGTAGAGATAGAATCCAACCAGAGGACACTTGTAACAGACGTATCATCCAACCGCTAGAAGGCAGTTTCATTATAAGTCTTTAAATAGGAGTTCTAACATTGTGATCCAGGTTCACAATTTCATTCTACTTTAAAAGCTTTCAATTGAATGATGAAGACTACAAGCAATACCAGAGGAGAAGAGCATGAATCTTTTGTGAAACTCTTGTGTTTATATAAGTATTGTATAATAAAGATTGAAGTTCATGCTATTTACTATTCAATCGAGTTTTTACTTTAATTTCTCATTCAAATTTGTTTCTTTTAGAGGCAGAAGTATCTAATCTTACAATTTACATCAATTCTTCACTAAAAGAGCCTGAGAGGACTCAAATCCAGTCACAGGTTGATCTTTGGATTCTCTTATTTGTGTTGCCAAAATTTGGTATAAACACCTACGCATTTTGAAACTGCATACAACACGCACTTTAAACTTCCGGAATTTAAACCTTAAGAACATGAACTTCCAGAAGTGTTTTTGTTTATTTGTTTTTTTTTTCGAATTAGACTTTCAGAAGCAAAAAGTTTTAAACTTCCGGAATTTAAACCTCTCGAAGAAAAAAAAAATTCATAAATGAAAAATTAGCTTCCGTATCTTGAATTTCTAAAAGTGTAAATTTTTTTCCTTTTAAACTTTTGGAAGTAAACAATTTTACACTTCCGAAAATTGAAATTCCACAAGTGAACAAAATTAGCTTTTTCATAGCATGAACTTCCGAATGCGTAAATTATTTTCCAATCAATTACATTTTCAGAACTTAAACTTTCATAAGCTTAAAACTTTCTAAAATGTTAATTTTTAAAAGAGTGTACCGGGATGTTTTATGAAAAAATTGCAAATATTAATTTTTAGGTGTGCAAAAATAACCTCCTAATTCAATACGGTAAAACCTAATTTATTGATAAAAACTTTTCAATATTAATGTGGAAACTACCATATCTTTAGAGAACCAGACTGACTATTTCATCTTTTTTAATTATTAATCTATTAAATGCTAGCTTTTTTAACTCATAAAACTTTCAAACCTTTGCTGAAATTTAGGGCCCGTTTGGTGACCAGGACACGATAGGATAAGACATGATAATAATCATATCCTGTTGTTATATGTTGTTTGTTGCGCCAGCAGGATATGATAACACTATCCTGTCTCCTATCCTATCCTGTCAATCATATGTAAAAGTTATCTTGAGGGGGGAGCTAGGATAGAGCAGGATAGGATACCAATTATATATTTTCTTTTAGTATCCTAACTCCAAATTAATTTATTTTAATATTATATAATTTATAATTTATAATAATATTAATTAATAAATATAAAAGTATTAATTTAACTAAAATAAAAATAAATAAAATTATTATTCATAAATAGTAAAATAGACTACTCACTTACAAATATTGATTTATTAATAATAATAGACTAATTTAATATTTTCATATCCTATTATCTAAAAATTATTTATCTACTTATATAATAATTTAAATATAAAGTATTTTTGAAATAATAATATTTTTAATTTAGTTAATTTTTATTGTTTATCACGTGTCACAACTAAGTGAAAAACATTGATTACAAATATTGATTTTTTAATAGTAATAGATTAATTTTTTATTTTCATCTCCTATTATTTAAAAGTACTTATCTACTTATATAATAATTTATAATTCAAATATAAAGTACTTTTGAAATAATAATATTCTTAATTTAGTTAACTTTTATTGTTAATTATCACGTGTCACAACTAAGTGAAAACCAATCGGTTAACTGCATAATTTTATTTAACATATAAGGCATCTTCAAAACAATAAAATATGCTAATTAATAAAATTTAAATTAATTTTATTTATTTTAAAATATAGACTCATTCATGAAAATGTAAAGAAATTAAATTTAATAGAATGATCAATTTTAAATGTATTTTTTATTCAAATATAAATCTGATACATTTTTCCTTATCATATCCTGTTCTTATCATGTGCACCTCAAACACAGGAT
Source organism: Lotus japonicus (assembly GCF_012489685.1). NCBI lineage: Eukaryota > Viridiplantae > Streptophyta > Magnoliopsida > Fabales > Fabaceae > Lotus > Lotus japonicus. The sequence continues at coordinate 22,665,597 of NC_080046.1, forward strand.
ATGATAAGAGTCTATCCTGCTCTTATCCTATCCTGTTGATATCCTGTTCACATATCATATCCTATCCTGACCACCAAACGGGCCCTTAGATTAACAAGGAGAAAATTATGCCAAGAACAAATTTAAGGTAACTGAACAACTAAAAAATCGACCTTAGAAAATTAAAACTAATGAATCCATCAAGGACATGATAACTCAAGAAACATAGTAAAGTGCGGTTTTCTTGAAGAAAAAAAAAGAACCATACATACATGGTGAGCAGTGAACCACTGCTTAGAAATCTCGGAAACTCATTTTTGGGTCCACCATTGATCCACCCCTGCGTCCTCTGCCCCTATACCCGCCTTTTCTTCCTCCTCTTCCTCTTCCCCGTGAACTCTGCCTGAAGCCTCTCCCATGTTTCATCTCCACAAGGGAATGCAGTAACTCATCACAAAGAATGCAACCACGGTGCAAAGTGGATCCATCTTCTAGAGGAGTTGCTTTCTTATTGAAGTCCACTTCAATGATTGAAGAGTCGCATTCAGGGCACCGTTCTTTAGTAGTGGAAATTCTATGAGCACCCTGTGCAAGAAAAACTAGGCAATTGCACATATTGCAACAAAGTCGCCATTTGGGAGCACTTACTGGGTCTAAGACAAGTGTCCCGCTGCACTCTGGGCAAGCACATACACCCTGGGAAACCAGAGAATTTGGGCAAGTGGGATGGGGACATAGGATGCATGGCATGCCAGCTCCCTTGCCAATCTTGCCCGAAGTACTAGTTTTCGCCGTATTTATGAGTGCTTCAATACCTTCAAATGGGGGATTGCTGTAGCAGTATGGGCAGAGAGGGAAAGATTTACCATCTGGGCCCATCGAGCAGAGCAAAAGCTCGAAATTGTCTAGAGGACAAGACAATTCCTTGTACAGCTGCAGAAACCAGTTAATGCAAATGTGGGTAACAGTAACAGATATTGGGCACATCACACAACATAATACCGCAACATAAACATTCTAAAATACCAGAAACCAGTTAATCACACAACATAATATAGCAACAGAAACATTCTCAAATGGATGAAAAGACTTAATATTAAATGGAAATGATTCCTTGCCAATCAATCTCGTGGAATGTTATCAGCAGCCTCCCATAAGTGGCAGGGGTGGTTGTACAAGGAGAGATTTATATGCAAAAGCTCTCAAAGATTCCGCAAAGAAATGGCAAGTTCTAACAGCCTTTAGACAGAAACATTCTATATTTGTAAGTCAGCGGTTTAGTGTGATTAAATGCTTCCGGTTTTGCATGATATATTTGACAAGGCTAAAGGTACATATGCTTGAAAGGACGTTAGCATTGATACCAAATTGATGTAGAACGAGAGACAATAGAAGATAATTGGCGCAACAGTTAGTGTTGCTTCCACGCCATGCCTAGGATGTCACTGGTTCAAATCATGGGATCAACCTCTTATGAAAAAAGACAAGACTGCCTATAATATGTCTAAACTCTAAACTCTAAAATAGCTCTGACTCTTACTTGGACACAGCCATGGCAGAAGCTTTAGGGGCACTGGGTTGTCTTGTTAGAAGAGAGACAGTACGAGGAAGAGGTGCAGTTAAGAGGAGAGAGAGAGAGAGAGAGAGAGAGATGGTAAATGGAAAGTGAAGTCTTTACACTATATTAGAAAGAGGGCCATTTTCTTTTGATTGAGAAACCAATCACCAATATCAAGGAAGTTTGATAGATTACAATATATTATAGTTACATAGTATACCTTGATTGTGCCTTTCTGTGGAAGATAATACACCTCCTCACATATACCGCAATATAAACGTGAGGGCTGAGCAGAAATGTACTTCATATACCGCAAGCATTTCCCACATTTACTAAGAATACGGCCTGAATCAACAAGTGTGGAAAATTGTGCTTCAAATAATGCATCCATGGCTTCAATCTGGGCCAGATAGAAAGCAACAGAATTAGTATAAGAGAGAATAAATTCATGAAATCTGCAACTTTATTATACATGGTGAACTACATGTGCAGATTAAATAATTTCGAAGGAAGCTGTGGAGAATCTCATGATCAAAGAAATGCAACAGGCAGCAACTCACGGATACTAAAAAGTTCATTCACAAAGACTCCTGCACATCTGCCAATACTATAGTAATCTACAACTAATAAACTTACATAACTTTTCACTGTAGCATCCATCGTGTCATTTTTCTTTATTCATTTCCCGCCAATCACTTGGCTCTTTGGACTTTTTCTTTTGTTCATTTGTTTTGAAACTTTTGACCTTCTTTCATCTCTAGTTATCTGTTGTAATATCATTATAAGATCATGAGGTATTTATTTCCTTATTTATATGATTCGTACAATTGTAAATAGGAGCTTTGTCCAAATTAAATTATTTGTAATTATTTCTTTAATTAGGAGAGCCTTAGTCTATTAATGTGCAACCATCTATCGTAGTTTGTATTGTACTTTGTAATAAGAAACAAAATTACATTTCTTCTCATTTCAACTTGATATTAGAGCTCCTGGTCTAAAGAGCCCTAGCCGTCTTATTACAGCCTTATTTCCTTTGCTCCTTTGTTGTCCGCATAGTGCCCTTTTGCTGCCACCCTTTGCAGGTGTCAATGGAGCATAGTAGCAATCGCGGATAGCGGCCAACCCCTAAAGTGGGTTAGCGCATAGCGGGATGGCCGCTATTCTGATTTTCATATATAATTTTATATAATTAACAGTTTAATAGTATATACATATAATTACTAAACAAATGGAAAATATAACTTAAAATTCATAACATGATGAAATGATAGAGAAGAGAGGAGAGAACCGAAGGGTAACTAAATGAAATGATTGAGAATAGAAAAATAAAGAGGAAAAGAAAGGAAATTAAAAAACAGCAGAACAGAAGCCCAAGGAAACAAGGGCAGTGGTCGCCAGAGATAGGCTGAAAGTCAACGCACAGTGTTCACCGGAAGTTGGACGGTGCTCGCCTGATGTCCAAAGAAATTGAATTTTAGCGCCTTAGGTGCTTTTAAAAATAAGGTAGACTAACTTATTTTGAAAAGTTTTTACCAAACAAAGATCAAGTTGTAAAGCAAATTTTTAAAACGTCACCCAATGCACTTAAGGTTGGTCTGATTGAAAGCATGAGAATGAATTAATTTTAAAATTTCAGTCAAACAAGTTCAAAACCAACAAGTGCATGTTCATTTTGGGGGTGATGGAAGGAGGGTCAGGGGAAAACAAACTTAAATTGAGAAAAAATAAACAAATGAAAACCTGTCATGCTGTGAAAATTAAGACATGATGAAACAAGACAAGCACAAAAGTTAGTCAGCCAACCTTCTTGACAAAGTAACAAAACTTCTGCTTGAATTGTTGGATTACATGCTGCACTACACGATGATGATCAATCTGACCCTTAGCAATAAGAGTAATCTGTTGCTCAATGAAGCTACGGATATCGGGCAGGCAGAGGTCTGGATCAATTGATTGATAGCCTCTTACTAAAGTTATGCCTAACGTAGTCGGGACAAGCTTTCTGCCCGCTTGTACCTGCAATTGGATGTGAAGTGAATACCCTGACATTGAACAAAATAAACACAGACCACGAACCTATATCCACTACCTGCACATAATTCCGTTCACATATGTTGTTAATATGAACAGGAATTGATGCATCTGTTCCTATTCCATTTTTCTCCATCAGGGAGATCAGTTCACTTTCAGTAAGATAATCTGGAGGTGTTGTAGTCCCCTGGATAATCATGGTACTGCCATCAGTAATATGCACACATAATTTTCATGTGAAATGAGTTTTATGCAATTAAACTGAAAGTGTTTGAACAATGGATGTCAATTATCATGATTCAGAATGCACTACATATAAACTAGGTTCCCTAATCTAAATAAGAAAAATAGTATCTTATCCTAATCTACCATAAGATAACAATATAGTTTATCATAACAATATATCTTATCAATCAGATCAACGGACAGCCCAAAAAACGCAGAAGCAGAAGAAGAGGAGGAGGAGGAGGAGGAGGGGGAGGAGGAGGAGGAGGACACCGGAGAAGTCACCAGAAGATGTCGGAAGGTGGCTGGAAGGTGATTGGAGGACGCTGGAGAAGATAATGATAATAACAGTGATAATGATAATAGTAGTAATAACAAAATTAGACATAACACTGTATAGAAACTGAACATGAGTCGCAAGGGTTCCACACTTACCTCATAGAGCTCCACCTTTGATACTTCTATTTTCTGCCCTTTTATAAATGATGGAATATTTTTATCATTTATTGCCAACCAAGGCATTATAGCCGTAAATCCTTTGGTGATAACATGCTGCCCTGTACAATGAAAGGACTCTCCCCCAATTGAAAACTCAACCTTTCTCCTGCAAGTACGACAATAGTGCATGAGAAAACTACAACTACAAGTTTACCATGTTCATGCAATCAGACCAAGCAAGGGCGGGTAAATATTTGCAAAGGTTTGGACAAAGGTTAAGCTTAGATTGAAGAAAAGCAAACACTGTGTCAATATAATACCTAGCAATTACATGATTACCATGATGATAAACAACAAATTTTGGGGAAGCCACACTCTGCATCTTATATAATACGCATTTTTGCAATTTTGCTGCAGTCTTACATGGGAAAATTGGGAGGCCGAAAATTCCAATAGGTTTAAGGGCCTACATATCTATGAACTGACCAAGAAAAACTACCTTGGCCTAATACATAGTCACAGAATGTTTAACCCCAGTACTCAGCATTCAGTATCATTTATCATTATCTCAAAAAGACTAAGATATCAATGAGAGAACACAACCAGGATAAATTAACACATTGTCTCTAATAACATTAAATCGAATAAAAGGCAAAGGACATTAGTGAAATTACTGAATGAACCAAAACCATAAAAGTAGATAACTGAGAAATGTTGTTGAAACACTTGAGCTTTTACCTTGCATACTTGCAGTCTGGAGACACTGTCCCTATGAAGTGTTGGCAAATATATTGGTACAGCTTCCAAGCATCATTGCCCAACATATCCTCCGCTGCAGGTCTCATTGGAGTAATGGGAGGATGGTCGCCTACATCAGTTCCAAGTCGAGGTTTCAGGTAACCATTGGTAAGTAGCCCTTCCACATAATTACCCCAAGTTGGATTATTTGCTTGTGCAGAGAGTGCACCACGAAAGTCAAATGAAGGTGGGTATGCTGTGCTCTCTGTACGTGGATAGCTTGAGAAACATCATGTAGAAACCAATCATAGGTTATTGCATGCAAAAAAAATAATGTAAATCTTACATTTTAATATTATACACGAATGAAATCATGTGAAAACCTGATGAAGCCTTGAGTATACAACCGTTCAGCTAGTTGCATAGCCATATGAGGACCAAATCCAAGAGCACTTGAAGCAACCTGGAAAGAATAAACATAGTACATGAGTTATTTTATCTAAACAAGTGTACTAAAAAGAAAGCAAGATGTAACTATTTCAGTTATTAGTCAATGAAGTAAAACTCCTTTGTTCCACTCTTAGGGTCAGATCCAGAGGTGAGAAAAGGAACTGTTTTGGGTTAAATATATATAATATATATAATATGCTGACTCCAAAATCTTGCTGAAACCCACAGTTTGAGTGAGATACAAACACACACACAAACATACAAAGAGATTGAAGACCACAAATTACTTTTTCCCCCACATATCTCGCCTCTTCGCTTCTCCCCTCTTGGGAAACTCCTTTGTCTCTCTAATTTCACCATTTTTCTTCCATTCTCACCTTAATCCTTTGCACTCATAGTTAATACAAGCTAAAGGTTGATACCTTTTCATTTCAACTCTGATATTTGAACTATGCCTGGTTTTGAACACTCAAGCGATTACTATATCTCTTTGTATTCACTTTATTGTACCTGACTGAGTCCCTATAACTCACCTCATCCTTTCCTTCAGATTCACAGCTTGCAGAGTATCCCATTCCTGGGGTTTGTTTTTCTGCTAGGAATTTTTGTCTTAAATAGCAATATTTTATGATAGAATATTTTATTCTTCCCTCTTTTTATCTCATATTATTAGAGTATTATGTGTTGTATACTTAGTTGAATAATGGTTGTATTGTTGTTTGAATGTATTTCTGTTTGCAGAGTATTATTTCCTCAGTTAGTTTTTTAGCCTCTTAGGCTTTCTGTTATGGACAGCTAACCACTAAAAACTGGTTCCAACAGAATCAGTTTCTAGAACTACTGCTTGACACCTAAGCTAATCAGAAGCTAACTGAGCGACAGCTGTCTAACTTATTCTGTAAAAGTCCTACCAGATTACAACAAAACTGAAACTATCTGGAATTAAATAATTAATAACTGTACACTATATTCTAACAATTACAAATATTTTAACTGTTTATATTACTTGGTGAGAGATAAAACACTACCATCCCCTTTGGTTTCTAACCTTTAGAAGATTCACTGTGTTTAGACCAACAGGGCGACTTTTGGTTTCTTGTTTTTCTGATATTTCGGTCACTTCCAAAAGTCCATCCTCGGCAACCAGCTTTTGAAACATCGTAGCAACCTGCAATGGCATGGAAGTATCAAATGGATGTCTTTTGTAAATTTGAGACAAAGAAACAACAATAATAAGAGATAGAAATATTCACATTTATGTCAAACAATTTACTACGTTGCCATTCGAGCTGGATTTCATAGCCACTGTGAACTATGTATGGGTTCACACTCCAAAACTTTTCTGGCTTGAAAGTATTTATTTGTAAATACCGCTGCACGCAAAATCCTAAAGTAGGAGTTTGACATGGTCCATAGCTGAAATACGCAGCAATTAAGACAATGAATAATGCCATCTATGTTTGACCAAACTACTAACACAAAGTTTAACGATTAGAAATTTAGTGAAGTGTGATAATTCCTGCAATTGAATGAAGTTAAGATGCCACTAGATCTAGTGACGATATTGCAGGTTGCATTCCCTGATGGCAGTGCTTATCAAGCCTAGCAACCTAACCAATCCCAGATCCCAAATGTATAACTGAACATGAAAGGCAGAATAGAACAAAGCACAGCAAGGCCATAATAAAGACAATTATCATTTATTAATTTATTACAAAGTGATCATCAGCTACTTAATTGACAAAGAATCAAACTAGGATACCATGTCATATTACTAAATGTCCCACAAGCTCAAGCTAAAAGCAAATAGATTCATGACAAACATCTAGTTAATCTTGAAAACAATTCTATCATTGCAAGATCTGAAAGCAGCACAGTCAATGACTCCAGAGATCATCATAGTTCATTTACAAGCGTAGTGCGCACTGACTCGTGAAATCACATGATCTTATGGTTTCTGCACACCCAGCTGATCCCGATCCAAGATTTGAACTCGATTTGGTGAAATTAAGTGGTTGTTACTCACACAAGCTCATCATGCTTTAGAAGATCTGTATTTGCAAAAAATATCTTGAAAAACCCGTTATATATATATATATATATATATATATATATATATATATATATATATATATGTTACAGTTCTGTTTAGCGATGAATGAAGCAGTTCTCTCTCTAATACCCATCCTAGGTAAAATCTTGATTTTTACTACACCCTAAAATGAAGAAAACCCTCATAGCAGTTAATCAATTCCCTAATATTAATTTGTGACAATATTTCCATGGTACGGTCTATATTTAAATCATTAAGCTGCAACTCTCTTGTCAGCTGATTGTTAATATCAGATATGTACAAGTTAAAATATTTTACTTTTGAATAGATCTAATCTAACCAAAAAATATTACCACCTTTCTTCATTAATTTGAAGAATGCGGAACTAAGTAGAATGTTAAAATATAATATAAAACCATTCACGTGAATGGTTACTTAACATGGTATCAGAGCTATTTCAAAAAAAAAACATGGTATCAGAGCCTCTGTGACCAAGTGGTCTAGAGTTCGATCCTTGCAGCCCTCATTATTCTAATAAAAAGTGGAATTTCAGCAGATGGTAGGTGGGCCAGTGCATTCTACATGCTTCAAGCCCGAGTAGGCTCTTGCGTGAGGAGGCATGTTAGAATATAATATAAAATTATTCATGTGGTCCTTACCCAAAAACTTAAGCTGTTGGGATAATTGGTTACTTGACATAGAAAAATCCAGAACAGCAAATACAAGATAAACAAGCAAAAAGACAGAAGAGAGCAGAAAACCAACGAGATGACTTTGGAGTCTAGGTTTCCATATTTTCCCTGGAAGAAACTTGTCTGAAATCGAGTAAAGGCAACCCCAACTTTCAAATCTATCTCTTGCCTAGCATCTACTGCCAGTGCCTCATCTCTGTTGGGTCTGACAAGGTTGTCTAGAGCCTTCAAGACATCTTTCTCAGTAACAGAAGAAAACCGTGCACGATAAACATCATTTACATTGAAACCAGTTGATTGTATAACTGCAACAGCATTGAAATAAGGACCAAAACATTATTTTAAATACTCAAATAATCTCAAATAACACTATATGTAAAACAATGAATCTTACTAGAAGACAATAAGATGAAATACACACTATGAACAAGGAAGGGAAAAGTAAATCAATAATGATATCTAGGCCCAGGGGCAGTGTAGACATACATTGGACACACTTAGTCACCACAATTAATATATTGTAGTTAAAAAGATTCGAAAGTGGTGCTTGTATACAACTTTGTTTTTCTTGTTTGTTCCTGTATTTGTTTTCTTTTTCTTTCCTTTAATTGTTGTTTTGTTGTCTTCCTTTGTAAGCTTGCTTTTGAACATTGGGGGCCCTTATTAATATATATTTGGTTTTTCCAAAAAATATGTGGTTAAGTATTTCTATTATTTGGTTAACATACATGTGTTCTTTGTGATATGAAAAAATATATAGGACTGATAAATAACAGTCAAATATCAGGTTAATTGAGTATATTATTTGGTCAACGCAGTTTGAACTTTGAACCAAATGGTATGCATTATCATTAACTCAACCAAGTCTATGTAACATATAAGTGTTGAGAAGTCCCCACATTGACTAGAGATATGGTCAAATAGTCCTTATAAAGGGTAGAGCAACAATTACCTCTACGCTAGCTTTTCGGGTACAGTTAGGCATAGCCCAAATTCTAAGATGGAATCAGAGTCTATCATTTAGTTTAAGAATCTATCTTTCATTTTAGAACCTTATATTTTATTTTAAGAGTCTATCTTTATAGGGTTAGTTTATTAAAAATAAGAGTTGTTGAATGAAAAGAAAGAGACAAGAGGAATTTGGTGAATCCGTGCATTCCAACTTCACAGCGGAACTCATTATATATAATAGGTACCATAAAGGTACAATACATACAAAATATCTTATTTCCCTAACTACATGATTATGCTACCTATTTACAATTAATAAAGGATATCCTACTTATTTACAAGATATCTAACACTCCCCATCAAGCTGGAGCATATATGTCATATGCACCAAGCTTGTTACAAATATAACTAACTCGAGGACCGCTCAAAGACTTAGTAAAAACATCAGCTAACTAATCATTTGAATTGACGAATCTAGTGTTGATATCTCCAGATAAAATTTTCTCTGATGAAATGACAATCGATCTCAATGTGTTTGGTCCTCTCAGAGAACACTGGGTTTGAGGCAATATGGAAGGCTGCCTGATTGTCACAAATAATTGTAATCTGTGAAACATCCCCAAATCTCAAGTCGTGAAGCAACTGTTTGAGCCAAATAAGTTCACATGTAGCCGCAGCCATGGCTGGATATCAGCCTCCGCACTTGATCTTTCCACTACACTTTGTTTCTTACTCTTCAGGGAAATTAAGTTATCACCCAGAGGTGGATCTCCTATCAGAAGGAGAATCTGCCCAATCTGCATCTGAGTATCCTACAACTTGTGTATGTCCCTTGTCTTCGTACAATAAACCTTTCCCTGGAGCTCCTTTAATATACTTCAGTATGCGAAAATTGACTTACCACCACACTAACAGAAAATGAAATGTCTAGCTGAGTAATAGTGAGGTAATTCAACTTTCCAACTAATCTCCTATATTTTCTAACCAAATAAATTAAAGGCTAAAAAGCACTTTTGGCCCCTGATGTTTCAAGTTTATGCAAATTCTGCCCCTACTCTATTTTTGTCGATAATTCTACCCTCAATGTTTCACAAATGTGCACTATCTGCCCCTCCATCTGTTTGACGTTAAAAAATTAACGGAAGGGGCTTAGTTGGCACTAGCAATGCCACATCAGCATCTACGTGACGTGACACATCACTAATTATAATCAGAACTTGAAAAAAGAGGTGAGGGGGATTCAAACTCAAGTTGGAAAAACAAACCCTTTACCAGTTGAACTACATACATAATTGTTATATTTTGCAACACAGTTTTATTTATATTATAACTTTTGTTCTTCCTTCATGCCACGTAGATCCTGAGGTGGCATTGCTAGTGCCAATAAAGCTCATTTCGTTAATTTTTTAACGTCAAAGTGACGGAGGGCAGACAGTGCACATTTTTGAAACATTGAGGGTAGAAGCGTCGACAAAAATAGAGTAGGGGTAAAATTTGCACAAACTTAAAACATCAGGGGCCAAAAGTGTTTTTTAGCCTAAATTAAACATCTAATATTTAGAACCCTAACACTATCCTATATCTGTTTATTGGAGACCATCCATATATGGGTCACCCGCAGATGTTCATTCCTGCAAATTACACACTCCAGATTTCTATTCTTGGGTGTGGGGTGTTTTGAGAAGTCCCAACTAGAGATATGGCCAAAATAGTCACATTATAAAGGGTATAGCAATCCTCGCCTCTAATAATAAGCAATTGAAATAATGTGGTTAGTAAGATTCAAATATGGGGTTAAGTATTTCTATTAATTGGTCAATATATACAACTAATATATTGTGGTTAATAACATTCACATATTTGGGGAAGTGTTTTATTTGGTCAATATCAAATGAACCGAACACATTGTACTAACTCAGTTGCTCCCTCCACTATGTGTTGGGTGTCTAATGTACGCCGACATTGTACTGGGGTTCACTAATCATTATTGAAAGTTAATATTCAGAGGGCCAACCTTTGGTTATGTAACCTATACAAATAAGGCAATGACAATAAGTAACAAAATAGTCCCTTGACACAAATCCAAGTTGACATGGACACATAGCTACAGTTAACTTGGAAATTCTATTATATTACCTAGAAAAGAATCTAAAACAAAAAGGACTAAGCTTAAGGTTCAAATAACAAGGTGTTAGGTTTTGTAGTGAATCTACAATGAGAAAGAAATAGTAAAGATTTTTTTTTTTTGCAAGCAAAACCTGAAGTTCATTTCATACTCCGCAATAGAACTTCGAAACTACAAAATTGGTTGAACCCTTGGACAGCTCTAATAGCACGGGAAAACCCGAAGGATTCTCTAATACATCGCACTGATATAACATTAACATACTCTCTCAATAAACAAAATAAATATAAACTCGCCACTACTAACTCAGGAACTGGCTTTGCAGTTCCTGAGGAACTGGCTTTGCAGTTCCTGAGATCTCACAAAACTAGTACAATAGAACCAACATAACTTAGACTTATATAACTATGTATTACTCTTCATCTTTATTCCTATGTAATAGCTGCAAAACTTTAGGCGCAGGGTATATGGAAGGGTTCCTCAATCCAACCAGCAAACTCATCAGAACCAAAATCACCAAAATCGAAATCAGGAAGCTGGCTAGGCACATTGTCGTCAAACCCAAAAATTGGGATATCCTCTAGGCCACCACCAAAGTTGGTATCATCATCAAAGCCCTGTCCTGGATAATCAAATATGAAATCAAAATCAAGCACAGGGTTTGGCTCAGTACCAGCTGGAACAACAGCATCAGCAACAGTTGGTGGTGCGGATGGAGGCAAGGTCAGGAGACTCAAGTCTGGTATTTCTAGACCAGCCAATTCAGCAACCATGTCACAGGCCTCAGTGGCATCAGCATCAGGAGCTTCATTACTAGAGCTATCATCATTCTCAATCAAATTGTTAGCTGAGGCATCCACATCAAGCACAGAGGAAGGTGATGGGTGTGAGAACATGCTATCAGAGTCATCAGAAACATCAGCAGCAGAAGATGATTTCTCTGATGCAGAACCTTCAGCAGGAGCAGCAGCAGAGCAAGAGTTTGAAGCAGAACCCTTATCAGAAGACCCATTGTTGGGTACAAGAGCCTTAGCCATGGCTTCAAATTCGAGCCTCTTGTTCTCATAGGCTTGGGAAGCCTCTTCAGCAGTGTTGTAAGTGCCTAACCAGAGACGGGCACCTTTGAACGGGTCACGAATCTCCGCAGCCCACTTCCCCCACTTCCTCTGTCGAACACCTCTGTACTTGCAAGAGGGTTGCCTCCTTGTTGAAGGGTTCTGGGTTGAAACCCTCTTCTTGTTGTGAACCTCAACAACATTGTTGCTGCTCATGTTGATTTTCTTCTCAGCAAAGGTGTTAGGTTCAGTGACGACAGGAACAAGAGGAGGAAGAGGAATCTCAGTGATGCATCTTTTGATTTTCCTGGGCTTCTTCTCCCTTGAATGATAGTACTCATCATCAGATGATTCAGTTGCATAAGGGTCATCATAAATCACCCGCAATTTCCTGGCCATCTTGAACTCAGGCCTTAACCTTCTACTTGCAGGTTGCTTTCGAGACTTGGACATGGTGAATCAAAAAATTGGGGAAAAACCCTCCCAAAACCCCCTCAAAATTTCCAGAAAATTTTCAACAAAATCAAGAGAAATTAATCAAACTGACACCAAATAAATTAAAAAGGGTAAGAAAATCTCAAGCTTTCAGGTGAGATCCCCTCTCAAAAATAAGAAAAGATGAGAAAATCTTTGTATGTGAAAACCACCAAAACACTCGACACCAGAACAAGTCCTCTTAGGCCTCAATCGCATTGAAACAGCTGGGTTAACGAGTTTCTGCCTGAGAATGCAGAGTAGCATACAGGAGCATAGAGTCTGGAAGAATGAAACTGAAGCCCCAAGAGTAAACACAGACGACATAAATCAAACACCTCGTGTGCGTGTTTTTTGAAGGCAAAATTCCTCCGGGAAACACAAATCAAGCTTCCGCTAAAGCCCTTCTTTTTTTTCACTGAGCCGGAGAAGGCTGCTGCTTTGTCTGTCTGTGCCTCTGTCTTCTTCGCTCTCTCTCTCTCTCTCTACCCTGTCACTGTCTCTCACTCTGAATGGCCCCAGAAATAGTACAGAATTAAGGAGAATTAAATCATGAAAGAAATTCTCTCCGTTATTATTCTCAAGAAGGTTTAACCTTCTTTTATCAAAGGGAAATCCCTTTCGTACAAACACTTAGAATATCCCCAAAATTTACAAAAATTCAATGTCTAAAAGTTATCGCTCTCTTAAAACTAGGGGACTATTTATATTAACCCTCTTTATCCATTCCTATAATAAAAGATATCTCCTCCTACAATAAGGACATTTATTTCTCAAAAATAAAAAGATATCCCGTCCTAAAATAAATGACTATTTATTTCTTAAAGTAAAAGATATATTTTCCTAAAATAAAAGTATATATTTCCAAAAATAAAAGAACTCCCCTCTTAAGATAAGATAATATTTATTTCACCTTTTATTTTATTTATTTCTCTTTTTACATACCAACCATTCTTTCCTTTTATTATTTTCTTACCAAACATAAGGTGCAAGTAGCAAATAAATTTAATGAATCGGAGCGGTTTTGAAGGTAAAAGAGATTGGGTAGAAGAGTGTAGCTCTTTTACTTTTCTTTTTTTGAAAGTTACGTTAGGCAGCTAGAAGTAGATTTGTTAAAAGGGCTAAGGGTTTTTTCTTTAAGAACCAAAGCGAAACTTACATCATCAGAGTAATAATTTTGCATTGCAATATCAAGCACAAATAGGTTATAATGATAAAAGTATCAAGAAATAAAAAAAATAAAGTGAAATATGTTAAGAACAAAGAATATTGTTACCCTCAAAACATATGTTTTCTCCTTCACGATCACAATCTAACCACAATACCAAAAAACGGCATCCACGAGCTTCTTGGTTTAAATGCCTACAAATATGCGCCTGAATGAAACATTTGACATTAACCGTAGGAAATAACTGAAACAAAAGCAAATATAGATAATACAACTCCCTACTCCATAGGTAGTAAAATTCAATTCTTAAGTAGCTAACATTAATGGAACTAACACATCCCAAAACAAAAGGGGGGAAGGAACAAAGACAATGAAAACAGTTAAAGTCATTTCAATATAGTCAAGCTTTTACACGCCCCATAAAAAGTATTTATAGGAGAGAAAAATGGGTTGTGTGAACCCTTCCGCAACCAGCCTTGATTTATACCTCTCAATTGATCCATCAGCTATATATTCACTTCATATACCCACTTGCACCCAACCGACCTCCTTCTGGCGAGTAAAAACTCCCAGGTGTTATGCTTCTACAATGCCTTCATTTCTACATCCATGGCTTGTTTCCATTTTCTATCAGATAATGCCTCAGACAGGGTAGTAGGTGTAGATGTAGTATTTAGGTTTATAACGGAAGTTGTGGGTAGGCGAGAATTTTTTAAGGAGAGAGAATTTGGGAGAGGGTATAATGGTTGTTCGGTGCATTTTATGGCTCTGTTTTTAATGGCAATTGGAAGGTCAAGGTCATCATGTACAGTTTCAATTTCAGTTTCGCCAAGAAAATTGGAGGGTTAGACCTCATCTAAAGGAGAAGACTTGGACTCTTGATCCTAGATAGATCCTGGAATGAACTTTGGTCTATTTGTGTACACCATATATTTTCCAAATCTCACATTAATTTCAGGTACTAGTTGGTTGGGAAGGTTAGCTCTAGTAAACATGAGTTCAGATGATGAAGTCCAAAGTACGTTCTGCTCGAGTTTGATTCAGGTTAAGGTTGATTCGGCTTAGGCTCAAATGACAGGTCAAGAAGAACATTGGGTAACCCAAAAGATGCTTCTATGTTCCATAGAAGTCTCCCTCTGAAGATAAGGTTTGGTGAAATAGCACACTTGCTCCTTGAAGGTCATGATAACAATTATACCCTCCATGAGTGGATGAGTACCAACAAAGACACACTAGGATCAAGTTTTTCCCTGTCTAAACTTTGTATTAGAACAAATGTGACACTCAAAGATCCTTAGTTTGAGGTTGTCTGTTGTAGACAGGTTTGGGTAAAAAGAAGAGTACTTCCATAGGGTTGTTTGGCAGTTTCAACCCGGTCTTTCATCAAATGACCAAACATATCATTTTATTACAGAAAAGATGCTTCTGGTTGTTTTGTCACTAGCTACATCAATACCATTGACCAGCTAGCTAACATTCTCACGAAGTCCATTTAGGGATCCCCGGATCAGGTTCATTTGTAAGTTGGGAAAATACAATTGGTATGCCCTAGTGTAGAGGGAGTGTGATGTACTTGTCTAGCTTAGGGTAGTCTGGCCGCATAGGCCCAAGTCAGGTTGTACAAACATACATGATTGAGAAGTGAAAAAGCTGCATCATTTCTTTGTCTTTTAAACAATTTTCTTGTATTGCTTGTTATTACTTCTTATTGTGATATATAAAGCGTAGCAAACCTCGGTCTGAAAATTATAGACAACCAATCCATCTTGCCCCAAAATCTCAAAACAAGGCATAAATTATGATATTAAAGATATAGAGAAACTAATACTTCAGTGAAATATTTATAAAGAAATACCTTTGGGTTTGATTCATTCTTTAAAACCTGAGCTTGAAAGAGATCTAATGGATCTGTGGCTGACCAATCTTGATATTTACCAGGAAAATCTACACTAGATTGTCAACAAAGAAAAAGAAAAACTGCAGTTAATACTCGAACCAATCAGGAAGACATGCATAGTATGAAAAGAGACTGATTACGTGGTTTAACCCATAAAATATCATTTGATCTACAGAATCTGAGTAGAGAACAAGGCACTTGCCACTTGCTACACTTCCAGTTCCAATGACAATACATATAGCAAAAATCACATGGAGATGTTCATGCCTAACAACTCGAATGATTTTTTCTACTATCTTTTCCTTACTTCAACTGATGGAACAGCCTCATAATATAAAAGCTCTTGCTTTCAATGCCATTAATTGTGAGCTTCTCCAGTATTAATTGAAATTTAATCTAATCCACCTTCCACTTATAGGACAAGGAAGGATTAAAGGAGTGTGAATGGATCATAGAATTTAAAAAAAAAATTAAGGGTAAAACTCAATAAGCCATATTCTTCATCAAAATTTGATAGGAAAAGGACCTGAATACATGACCAATAACCGATGTCACTTTAAAATGTGCAGGGGAACCAAGAAACTTCCCCTCAAATTCATGAACTTCTGTGCTTCCTTTCCTTGTAAACATCTGATCACAAGAAACAAACATTTTCAACCGCAAGTTGTACGCAAGGACATTTTTCAAGTAGTCACTGAAATTGTCAGCAATAATATGCAGGAAAATAACCTTTTTAACCAAAATTACAATTTTAAATTAACATCAAAGAAAATAAACCAAAATAAATATTGGACAGCTCCATTGCATATTTCAGCCATTTTCGACTCACTGTATTTTTTTTTTTATTTTTCAGCCATAAATTAAAACAAAACATCAAATTAAATTCCTAACAATCCTCGAATAATAGCTCAAGTGGTAAGAGTTAGGGAACATGTGAGTTGGGTGGAGGAGGTCCCGGGATCAATCTCTGAAGGGTGCAATTTGTCTTTCCGATATATCAAAAAACTAAATTCCTAACAAAATGCATGAACCTGTGTTTTCTCCCAATGAATTCCTCAAAGACAAACAAAGCATTAAACACAAGAGATTTAGGTTTTTACCTGGCCGTGGGAGAGAACAGAGGCGATAGAGAGAGCAATGCTAGGCTTCTCCGCGACCTGCGAGGAAAAGCGCAATAGGTTGTGAGTAACGACGACGAACTCAAGATCAAACAACATACATAAGAGATGCAAGAGTTTATAGGTGTTATTTGTCACCATGAGAACTTTGGGAGCCATCTTTGTTTCTATTCAACTTGTTTCTGCTTCACCTATGAACCTATTTTTTTGAATTTGCGAACGGGTGCCAACTGTTTGTGAAAAGTCCCACTCACAAAGAAAGTGAAGAAGAGCCAAGATAGAGCACGAAAGCAGAGTCGATTCGATTCGAGTTGAGTCGAGTTATGGTTATGCCATTATACATTGGGAGTTAGGTTTAGCACCCCATCTATTGGGTTTGACACCCCACTATAATAGGGATAATACAGAACTTAAAAAACCATATTGTATTTGAGCATGTGTAACACATTTTTAATCATTAATTGCATACTAAAACAAATACGGAATTTTAAATTTCGTATTAATACGAAACTTTTTTATTTTTGAGAATAAAGGTGGATTTATTGGATTGAAAAAGTCTATGAGAACAACCTTCTCATAGTAGGTGAGCATAAGCTGAGGAGGGCGAAGAGAAAAAACAGTGTTTAACAACTCGTGAATAAGCCTCATTAAAACCTCTCAAGGGAAAACCAAATGGGAAAAACCCAAGAGAGGGAAAAGAGTACTCATTCAAAAGTCAACACTAACAAATAGAATAATATCCTCCCACAAAGCAGCAAGAAAAATAAAACAGAAAGAGTTGTTGCATGCATTAACACTACCACCAAACAAATTAAAAAGAAGAGTTAAAATGGACTAAATCTCTTGGAAAGTCAGCACCTCTCTTCGCCAATCTGTCAGCTTCATTGTTTGCTTCCCTAAAAATATGGTTAACGCATAGGCACCGCACCTCTACCAACCACAAGTCAATTTGGTTTAGCGCGTTCACTAGTTTCCAAGGCCTATTGCTTCTATTGTTGACCCATCCAACAGCTAAGGAAGAGTCACTCTCTATAAGTAGGAATTTGATTTGCCTGACTGCACAGAGGTGTAGAGCTTCATGGATAGCCCAAACCTCAGCCTTAAACGCAAAGCCCACCCCCATGTTTTTAGAGAACAACCCCAAGATCTCATTCTTGTTGTTTCTGAAAATTCCTCCTATACCGCAGCGCCCCGGAGAACCTCTAGCAGCCCCATCAACATTCACTTTGATTATTCCTTCATCCGGGGGTGACCAACAAGCCACTCTCAATTTTTGAGATGTAGATGCCAGCCGGATATGCACGAAATTTCTGGATAATTGGTCAATGGAATAAGCATTTTGTTGCAACAACTTATTACTCCACCAACCAATTCGCAAAATATGATAATCCCACACTTCAGTAAATTAAAGGATTTCTGATTGAAGTATGTAAGGCCCGAGTTTTTAAGTTTATGCTAAGTGAATAAACTTCTTATTCACGATTAGGGTTGATGTAATGTGAAGGGAAACCTGAACGAAAGTTTATTAAATGAAATATATTTATGAAGGAGAAAGTTCAGGAAAAATTCAAGGATTGCATTATGATCGATAAAAGTTATAGCACGAACGTTTTACGCTTAAACCTAAGTCAGAAACCCTAGTATATAGCTAATTTTCATTTATAGGCACGATGGAAGTTAATTCCAAAAATCTTCAGAGAAATGTTAGAACTTCTCTTTTTCCATATATCAAAATCGTTTCGAGGCGAAACTCTAGGATCTACGAACGTCCGATTCCAATCATCGGAAGTTTGCCGAAACCGAATCCCTGGTATTTCAAAACCCTAGAATCACCCGACTATGGGGACTTTATCTATTCAGAGCTTCAAATGAATATTCTACACGCGTACACCTATTTCTCTTGATGATTTCAATCTTTCTTCCGAAGGAAGTTTTCTATTCCGACATTCGATGCAAAAAGCAACTTATCGAGTAAAATAGTTTTATACCGACTATGCATTAGTTGCCAAAAATACAAGGAGACCTCTTTATAGTTTTGGAATTCTTTCGCCAAAACATATCTATTAATTCACGGAGAAAGACGCCGGAAAAATCAGATTCGCGAAACTTTCATTTTACCGCGTTTCGCCAACCTCTATATATAGCCAAGAAATGAGAAAAAACAAATATCTTACCCATTTCATCCAAGGAGGCCGCGAGTTTGAGAGGAGAGGAGGAGAAGAAGATTTTGTTCAATTCTTGCTTGATCGTTGATTAATCAGTTGCTGCTTCAAGGTTTCGAGGTATAGTCGCTAATCCTTACCTCTGATCGCTTTTTCCATAGCTTTTCTGTAGAGTTTTCTGAGTGGATAGTTTATGGGTTTTTGCAAAACTATCCTGAATCTTTCATTTCTGATTCTAAACCTCTTCTATATGTGCCCAAGATCACTTCTGCCGGATTAGATTTTCCGTTATGTCGCCAGAATTCCGCCGGAATCAATTTTAGCCTTAAATACCCATTTTTGGAGTTTTTGAGGTAAAGCTTCAACCTTTAGGCTAAAAACTATCGCCTTAGCTTAGTGTTAGTAGGATTAGTTGTCATAAACGTCGTTGGTGACGTCCCTGCAAAATTTTATTTTTGGGATTTCAGTTTTGAAAATCCTAAGTTAAAAATCATGACCAAAATACCCCTGCGACAGTTTTTTATCCGATAATTTTTCCGAGTTCAGAATACCCTTAGTTACGGCTTATGAAAGCATAGGAACCAAGTTTGATCGAAGAAAAATCGAACCCCACAATTAACCAAAGTGGCCGAGCCCTATAGGGGAGGAGGAGGAAAATTTCCTTTTCCGAAAACTTGTCTTTCGCGCTAGATTATCGTACCTTAGAGTATAGATTACTTCGAGTAACCTTAGTAAGTATCGATAACTTAGTTTTCGATAGATTCTGATAATATTTCTGTGGTTTTGCTCTAAAGGTGATTTTGAGGAATTCCCAGAGGAGCAAGCCTTTGATTGTGAACAAGTGTTAGGAGATCGTCCTGGAGAATCTACAGGTGAGGGCTTCTCACTGAATCTCTAGTTAATGCTTAGGGTCGATGTTTCGACATTGTTTACTGTTTATGCACTGGAATTGTGTGTGATTGGAAAATGTTTTCTGAGGCTTCGGCTGACAATGTAGATGATTCATCTACTGAATGTTTTTGAGATTGTCTTACATGCTATGTGCTATGTGGGTAATCTAGGATGTGTGGTGCATGCTTTATATGCTAAGTGCTAAGTGTTTATGATGCGATTTATTGATATATGACATGTTGTTGATTGTGATGATTTAAATATGCTCTGTACTGGAATCTGAGATTCTGAATGGTGAGAATAGCGGGCAGGTCATGCCGATTTTATTTTGAGAGTTTTGAGAAAGTTTGATAGGACGAACGAGGTTCGGGCCTTAATTTTGTTTAGTGGATCGAGACATCCTCTGGAAGCGACTTGGGATTGGGAGATCCTGCAAATGTATAAGACTTGCGATAAGACAAAATGGAATCTATTTTATAAAGAAAATTCATAAGACCTTAAATAACCTCAAAATCTTTAAGTAATGATAACAACCTCGAAGGAAGGCATTGGAAGTCAAATCATAGTTTTGGAAAAGCGAGGAGTGTCGTCGGATCCAAGTGTTGAGGAGTTTGGTAAGTTCTGGGTATGTTGGTACTCCTTCGCTCGTTGAGCAGTTTGTTAGCCATCCAAGGGATGAGCCGAGAAGCTTCACTGAGGCGTGAGACCTTGTGAATGCGGGATACTCCACTGAGGCGTGAGACCTTGTGGAAAGCATGGAACTCCACTGAGGCGTGAGACCTTGTGAGAGCATGAAACTTCACTGAAGCGTGAGACTTCGTGAGAGTATTGATGACCCGAAGAGTCATCGTGAGTGGTTGCACTCATTTTATGATTATTGTATTTTGTCGCAGAATCGACTTTACCTTAGGGTAAGCTTTTAGAGACATTAATTTAGCTAGAACACGTGGCGACGTGTCGAGTGAGGTCGGAGACGTTGTTTGGCTAATCACTGCATTGCATGCACTCATTAAGTGGTTTAAACACGGCGAGATACCGGACCACGGCGGATTCCAAAATTGGTTATAAGACCAGGATTTCCGCGTAAGAGCGCTGCTAGGTGACTCTTAGTAGCAGACCGAAATGGCAGGCCTTCGGGTTTTATGCTGATCTGACTACATGATGATGTTGGAGTAAGAGGCATCACGGGCCGAAATGGTCCCACCGTGGCTGGTGTTAGGGCTGATCCGATGATGTCCATCCGTTCCGGAATGCATATTGGTTGACTGGGTTAACCTGCATTGCATATCATGCAACATACATACTAATTTAGTTGTCGAGTGTGATTGTTATTTGTTAATCCTATTTGGAAAATGTTAATTGTTATTATTGCTGTTAAGTTCATTATGGAATATGCAACCCTAGGATGTTATCCCTAGCTATAAGCCTAAGTGGCTATTCTCTTATCTATATCTATTGGTGCTATTATTTACGTAATTCTTTGGAGTTGACCCTCGCGTCTTCTGTGTGTGCTTTGGCGGACAAACGCCCTTTGTCAGATGTCCACGGCGGACTAGATCATGATGGTTCACCCTTCGGGGGGAACTAGAGTTGAGATACTGGAACAGGAGCGCATCGCGGTAGGGAGAGGAGGACGGATGGTGTACTTAGACTAGGTCGTTCTGAATTCAGATTCGAACGACGATCATGCTAGCATGTAGGTTTTAGTGCTGGTGTGAGCTCCTCGAGTTAGGATTAGTGTAGGAGTAGAGTTTTAGCTCTGACAGTCTTGCTTCTTTTGTTACTTAGGGGACAGGGTAGATCCGCCTATAACTTTTTGTGTGGTTTCCTTACGGGAATCACAGAGAGTTGGTTGGACTTAGGAGGTCTTATTTTCAGGCCATTGGGTCAGCTGATTCTCAGTTTTGAGGGATGGTGTTGCGGGCACTTCACCCTTTTCATTTGGTTTGTATATATTGCCTACGGGCGTTGCACTTTTCTTTCCGTCACTGGAGGCTACTCGTGACGAGGTTGTTACTTACAGCGGGGGCTGTTTATATATTGTATATTAGTTCTATTGCTTTTCGCTTTTGGGTTTTATTTAATTCAGTCTTGTCTTAGTTATTATCGAAAAAAAATATTTCACGTTTTTCCGCATTAAGTTTACTTTTGGTTACTAAAGTGACGCCACCGAAATCGGGGTGTTACAAAGTAGCTATTATTTCTTTCAATCCAGATTTTCCAAAGTAAGGCATATGGGATCAGGTTCCATAGGATTTTATCAGAAATATTAGGAAGGGAATCCCATTCAAGGAAAAGATCATTTAGAGAAGAGGGCATAACCCAACAGAACCCTTCGCGAGCAACAGCCTCACACCACATAGCCCAAATAAATTGGCAGTGTAAAAGTAAGTGAGAGCATGATTCACTAACCTCTCTGCAAATAAGACAATGTGTTGCACCATTAAGATCAATCTCTCTTGCAAGGAGGTTATCCCTTGTCGCAATTCTATTCTTCCTAGCTTGCCAAACAAACAAAGCGACCTTTGGAGGTAGTAGTTTAGATATAGTCTTGGGGGCATGACAATTGACTTGCTGGTAAGTTTGGCCTTCAAACCAGATACAGATATCCTTGACTGTAAAAATGCCATTCTGGTTCAGGCACCAAACCAAAGTATCTTCTTTTCCCATGGCTGGAGTAATTCCATTGAGCTTAGCAAAGAATTGATTATACAGTTCCTCTTCCCAGTTGAAGAAGGGCCTGCGAAAGGAAAAAGACCATCTCCAACGGCCACCAGAGAATATACCCACATCAGAAACTTTTGCTGTTTTGTTCTCACTCATGGCAAATAATCTAGGAAACAGGTTGCGAAGTGAATCATCCGTCACCCATGGATCAGTCCAAAACTTAACTTTAGTACCATCCCCAATTGAGATCATTAGATTTTCTCTAAACCCAATGGATAGCAGATGATCATCTAACAGAATTCTCATGATGTCTTGAATGGTTCTAGACCAAGTAGTTGTGCTTACAAGTTCTTTGTGCTAGAATAAAGAAGCTGAATCATGATTGTATTTTTCAGCAATCAGAATCGTCCAAAAGTTATTGGCCTCTCGGCCATATCTCCATGCCCATTTTAACCGTAATGCTCGATTCTTCCATTCAATAAACCCAAGTCCAAGTCCACCAGCATCTCTATGTAGACAGATTTGATCCCAGCCAATCCAATTAATCTTCTTTCTACCCTGATCATGACCCCAAAGGAAAGCTCGAAATACTTTTTCAACTTCATCAATCACCCCTTTCGGAGCTTTAAAGATGGTCATCCAGTATAGTGGAATAGAGAAAAGAACTGATTTTGTAATAACCAGTCTCCCACTAAGTGAAATAAATTTGGAGTTATAATATCTAGCTTTGCATCTCAAGTTCTCCACCATGGGTTACCACCGAGGGGAGCACCAAGGTACATAATAGGAAGGGACCCCACTTGCCATCCAAACAAATTTGCAAGTCTTGCTACCTCTTCTGCATGAACATTAATGCCTATCAATTCAGATTTTTTGTAGTTCACTTTCAGGCCAGATGTGTATAGAAAAGAGATCAAAGTATTGCATAAAGTTTCAAATTGCATCTCACTGTTTTCACATACTATGAGGGTGTCATCTGCGAATAGTAGATGATTAATAATTAGATTTCTGCTAATCCGCACCCCACAATAGTTATCTTCGCCCAACAATTGGTTCATGAGGCAAGAAAAACCGTTGACGCATAGATTAAACAGGAGTGGGGATAAGGGATCCCCTTGTCGTAAACCCTTTTCTATGGCGAAAAACTCAGTGGGAGATCCATCGACAAGGATTGCTAAAGATGCTGATGATATACAGTTCTTCATCCAGGTTACCCATCTATCACCAAAATTCATTTCGCGTAGAATGCTGATTAGATAGCTCCAGTCCACCTGGTCATAGGCCTTGGCTAGATCAACTTTGAGTAAGAGACCTCCATCACTATTTTTGGATAGATGGTCAACGATTTCATTTGCAGCTAGAATGCAGTCAGCAATCTGGCGCCCTTTAGTAAAAGCAAATTGGTTGGTTGATGTTAATTTAGGCATCACTTTATGCAATCTCGCAGCCAGGACTTTTGCAATAAGTTTATAGGTACTGCCAATTAGGCAAATCGGCTTGTACTGGTAAAGTGACACAACATTCTCCTTCTTCGGAATCAGAGTTATAAAAGCTGCATTCATGCCCCTCAATATCTTCCCTGATCTATGGAATTCCTCAAACAGTTTACAGACATCCCCGCCTACCAAGCTCCAGTATTCCTGAAAGAATCGTAGGTTGAACCCATCAGGCCCCGGGGCCTTGTTCCCGTCTGCTGATTTTACCACTGACCAAATTTCTTCAGCAGTGAATTCCTGTTCAAGATCCTCTTGCTCCAGCCTCGAGAGTTTTTGGATGTTCTGGCATAGCAAACTCGGTCTGACCTTATTCTAACTGGTGAAAAAAGATTTAAAGTGATGGAAAATGGCCTGCTTAATTTCCCCTGCATCCTCCAACACAGAACCATTCATAGTTAGTTTAGTAATATTATGTTTAGCAATTCTTACCTTGCACTGTCTGTGAAAGTATGCAGAGTTTCTGTCTCCTTGCTTAGCCCATTTAACTCTTGATTTTTGTCTCCATCGACTTTCCTCGAGCCGGAATGCTTTCCACAGTTCATCCATTACTTGCATCCTTTTCGCCCTTAACAGGTTGGAAACACCCTCTCTCAGCATCTGGTCCATGACTCCTTGTAGATTCTTTTCAAGGTTAGCAATTCTTTCAGTCACCCCATAACCTTTGCTGCCTTTCCACCTTTTAATTTTAGATTTTAAGGCTTTCAACTTCTCATGCAGAGAAGCACCAGCCCACCCAGCCACCAAAGGTGAATTCCACCACGAGCTAACAAGGCTTTTAAAATCATCCTCCAGCATCCAAGAGTTGTAAAAGCGAAAAGGTTTGGGGCCGAAGTCGACTGCACCCATAGACAGGGAGATGGCTCTATGGTCAGACAAGCCCCAGTTTTCAGCACATTGATTGACACCTTCTAACTCCCTCAATATCTCCTCGCTGATCAACCAACGGTCTATCCGGCTCTAAATTCCACCATTCCGTGAACTGAACCAAGTAAATTCAGCGTTTGCCAGAGGTAAATCTATTAGGTTTAGCCCCATTACAAAGTCACATAAATTGGGATCACTGACATCATTCACACCTCTTCGTTCGCCAGGATTCAGCGTTCCATTAAAGTCTCCTCCCAGAAAGCAACCAAATCCCAACCTAGTGATTTCATCAGCCAGCTTGAGGAGAGTATCCCTCCGCTGAGTATCTGAATTGGGACAATACACATTACCAATCCCCACCAAAGTGGGCAGCCAAGAGACCCTTGCTACCAGGAGAATGAATCTCTGGTCCTTAATAACATCTACAACAGTAATGCAATTTGGATCCCAACATGATAGCAGTTCACCCGCAGACCCTACTGCCATCACCTCTGCAAAGCTGAGTTTGAGTGATTTGGCAAATAGTTCCCCCGTTCTGTTTCTGCAATCACTGAGCTTGGACTCCTGAATCAAGACTAGTTCCAGCCTGGTTTTCTTCAAAATCACCTTTACTTCCCTTCGTTTTTCTGGACTGCACAGCCCTCAGACATTCCAAGAGCACCACATCCTAGAAAGACCCATTTAATTCGGCAAGGGGTTGGGGTTGGGGTGATCTTCTTGTAATTCTTCCACTAATCCACTAATTGCCTCCTCGTCACTCCCAGGAAAAGACAGACCAATTGACTTACCTAGCATCCAAACTTTCGTAGCCCTTGTGAGATACGCACCACCTCCATTCCGAGCTGCTGTTTCTTGAAGATTAACGAGGCAAGGATCAACTCCTCCTGAGCCCTCTGTGATCTCTCTCAGCATCGACGGCCCAACAACATACTTGGGTTTGCGACCCCTTTTTTGCTTAACCTGGCCTGGTCTTGCACAATCTAGTTCCAAACATTCCAGGGATTTGATTTTGGAAGCTCTACTTACTCCTTGTTTCGCTTTCTTCAAAATCTCGATATCATCTGCTTGGGATGAAGAATTAGCTTCCTGGGTCCCTTTTTCAGTATTAGCAGAATCGCATTCAATTTTATCAAATTCGCATATGTTGCTTGTAGGAGATAAGTCTTCAATCTCTCTCAAAACAGCTGTGTTTTGTCTAGTTGTACATGGTTCAAATTGACTCTCAGTATTCAGCCCAAGCCTGGACCAAATTGGGCTCAGGCCCATCAATTCCAAGGGACATAGTGGGAAAGTACACCCAAATGTAAGGATATTGAAAGCCTCTGTTGGGATACAAATTTTCAAACAGATATTCTCATGGCCATCAACCCATCCATTAATTATAGTATTAAAAAGCCTCAATGGACCATCAATCAACGTCCAACTTAGCTGGCTAGGCCTATCACAGCACACCAATTCAAAACCCTTGTCGGCCACTTCACTGCAATCAAGGATCAACTCATCATTATTTTTAATTACTCGCTAGTTGTCGCCGTCTTCTCGTATTCCCTCTAACCCACCCACGACGTCGGAGTCGCCGGCCGGAGCAGTATCCACCTGATTAAGACCACCCACCGGTTCCTCCCCCAAGGAGTCTTATGAATTCATCTCTTCAACAGGTTGGGGATCATAACCTTCACTACTCTCATCATCCTTCAATACAGAACGATCTAGTCCCTCATCAAAAATATAATCTATTTCCACTAGTACATTGGTCTCGAGTGTACCAACTGTGATTGGGATCATCTGATTTTCTAAGATAGGATCAGGGGCCACTATTAGAACTCTTGCAACGCCATACCTCAACCCCTTTGAAGTTATCTCATCAATACAAACTACCGATCTCATCTTCGAAGCTATTTTTGATATAAAGTCCACTGACCATAATCCAATTGGGATTTTCCAGATTTTCACCCATATCAAGCACTCTTGATGTTGTTGAGCTAGTTCCACCGGTGTCAGCGAGCAGAATATGCTATCTTCTCGACCCTCCATTTTCGCCATGAACTTCTGACGCTCTTCAACCGTGGCAAAGTCTAATATTTTTTCCTTTGAACCAAACGGTTTTACCTGAATGTTTGCCCACCCGTTTTCGGTTAGCCAATGATTGATATCCTCAGTGCATAACACCACTGGCGTGGTTGCTAGCACGAGCCTTGGCAATGATTTATTCAAACCCACTACCTCCTGGATCATCCGCACATCCACCTTTGTAGCTTGCTCGCTGTTGTTCTGGGGCTTTTCCTTTATTTTCCAGACCTGACGAGGTTTTTTGCTACTCTCAGGCTGTTTATTCTCCTTTTTCCTCCACACTTGTGTCGTTTTATGACTTCCATTCTTGTCTCGATAGGAATTGCTTTGCGGGTTCCATTTGAATTTACGATCAACAAATCTGGTCGGGTTCACTGATAAATAGGTTTTATACAGTCTCTTACCATGCAGCGCTTTCACCGCTTTCAGGCCATCCTTCCTGTGTTTGAACAAAACAAAACCAAACTTGACCCTTCTACCTCTCTTCAGGTGTTTCGGGACAAACACACTGACAACTTCACCAAACTCTTCGAAAACCTTTTTCAGCTTCCTATACTCCATATTCCTTTCCAATCCATCCACAAAAAGTTTGATTCCTTCTCCATGGATCTCGCCATCATCAAAGTTCTTCCTCCGATTATAGGGAGGAACCCTAGCAGAGCCAGTGGGGCTCATTATCACTAACTTAAAATTGACTTAAAATTTATTAATACGGAACTTTAAATCTCATATTGAATAAAGTGGGGTGTCAAACCCAATAGGTGGGGTGACAAACCCAATTCCCGGCTACAATAGCAGAGATGATGCCTCAATAAACGAGAATGAGTTAAGTTTTTTTTTTTAATAAGAATTGGTAAACCCCACCTTGGAATTGCTACCCCCTTATTTTTTTAAAAATCCAAAATCGCCCTCGTTTTAACACTCCTTTTCTCCATTTCTCGAGTCTTCACGTTCTCTACAGTGCATCCCTTTCTCCCGAGCTTTAGGGTTCGGGACAGGAAGTTATTTCCCGAGCTTTAGGGCTCGGGACTAAATGTTGTTTCCTCACGTTTTCCTTACCGAGGTCTAAGGCTTGGGAATTGTTCCAATTTCTTCAAGGAAGGTTTCCAAGGTTTGGCAACCTTGGGAACACATTGTTCACATTCCGAGCTTGACAAATCTGGGGAAATCCACGTTTATAAATTACCGATGCATAGCCCTCGTAAGGATTCCGAATATTAAGCCCTTGAGATATTCCCGAGGTACCAAAGCTCGGGAAATTCATCAGGAAAATTATAATATATCCCGAGACTTAAAGCTCGGGATGTTCCTGAGTACCAAAGCTCGGGAAATTCATAAGCAAAATTATAATATATCCCGAGACTTAAAGCTTGGGGTGTTTCCGAGTACCAAAGCTCGGGAAATTCATCAGGAAAATTATAATATATCCCGAGACTTAAGACTCGGGAATTATTTTTAATAGGGATATTTTGGACATTTCTCACTTTAAAGGGGGTAGTAATTCTAAGGGTGGGGGTACCAATTCTAACTCCCTTTTTTTTATGTTTGAAATGTTGATCTATTTCTCTCAAATGAATTAATAGCCTCAACGAGTTATGATATATACACATCTCTCCAGTCCTTTTTCACCTTCATTTTCTATCTATTTCTTTTTTCTCTATCAATCAAATCACATATCACACATTTACTTTCTCTCTCCTTTCTTCTTATTTTTCTTCCTCCACCTCTCCACACCTCAAAAATAAGGTGTGAAGATATAATTATTCCAATCTTTTAGTTGAAGGGTATTGTACTTTGTATAGTATTTAGTGTTATTGTATTACGCCTTATAGGATAAATTCTCATGAAAATTTAATATTAAAGAAAAATAAATAGTTGTTAATTTATTGAAATTCTAATTATTTAAAGATTCAAAATGGTTTCAGTAAAGTATCAATTTTAATACAAGAGTGAATGTTTACTTGCTAATTTATTAATATGTAGTTTCCATGTATTCCGTTAAAAAAACTTCTTTTTATGCTTTTTGGTATCTCCCCCAGAGGCAATTATGTTCTTCCGAGACATTGCTTAAGGGGAATCAAACATGTACCATGTGAACTAACCACCTGTGGGTAAAGAAAACTATTTGAATTAATATAAGTCCACCATGAAGGAAATCAATTCCGTGAGTATTATTGATAATGAAATACCCTATATATACAACTTACCTAGTTGACTAACAATAAATATTAAACCCTAATTACAGGCGTAATTACAAAGAGAATAAATAATATCCTATTCTATCACACCCCCGCAGTCGAAGCGGGAGGTTCACCGACGCTGAGACTGGAACGAAAATCATCAAAAAGAACCCGAGGTAGGCCCTTGGTAAAAATGTCCGCAATCTGATGACGGGAAGGAACATGAAGGACGCGAGCCTGGCCACGCGCGACCTTTTCCCGAACAAAGTGGATATCCATCTCAATATGTTTGGTACGCTGATGATGCACTGGATTCCCAGAGAGGTAGATGGCACTAACATTGTCACAGTGGACCAATGTTGCCAGAGAGAGAGGAAAATGAAGCTCCAGAAGTAAATTGCGGATCCAGCAGGACTCGGAGACAACATTAGCAACACCTCGATATTCAGCTTCAGCACTAGAGCGAGAGAGAGTGGGTTGCCGCTTGGAGGACCAAGATATGAGGTTGTCACCGAGGAAAACACAGTAACCAGAAGTGGAGCGTCTGGTGTCAGGACAGCCCCCCCAGTCAGCATCAGTGTAAGAAACAAGCTTTTCAACCGGGGAGGGATACAAATGTAGCCCATAAGTCAATGTGTCACGAACATAGCGGAGAACCCGCTTGAGGGCAAGCATGTGCTCGGTGTGGGGTGCATGCATATGTAAGCAAACCTGCTGAACAGCATAGGAAATGTCAGGACGAGTAAATGTGAGGTACTGTAGGGCACCAGCAAGACTCCGATATAGGGTGGCATCCTCACAAGGAGTCCCAGAGGAAGAACTGAGCTTCTGCTTGGTGTCAACCGGTGTAGCAGAAGGGTTGCATGAGGTCATGCCGGCGCGAGCAATAATCTCAGTAGCATAAGTGCTCTGACTGAGGAAAAGGCCACCTGCATGTCTAGTGACAGCGATGCCAAGAAAGTAACTCAGAGGACCTAGATCCTTCATAGCAAACTCGGATGCAAGAAGTGCCATAAAGGATTTGCGGAGATCATGCGATGATGCAACCAGGATGATGTCATCAACATAGAGAAGTATGTAGGCAATATCAGAACCCTGCCGGAAGATGAAAAGAGAATGATCGGAAGTGCTGTGCCGGAATCCAATAGAGGAAACATAATCAGCAAATCGCTGATACCAAGCACGAGGCGCCTGTTTCAGACCATAAAGGGACTTCTTCAGACGACAGACATAGTCCGGGTGGTGAGGGTCGCGGAAACCCAAAGGCTGATGCATGTAGACAGTCTCATGGAGATCACCATGCAGGAAAGCATTCTGGACATCCAACTGATGTATGGGCCAGGATCTGGAGAGAGCAATGCTGAGAACTGTCCGGATGGTAGCCGGTTTCACCACGGGGCTGAATGTCTCGTCACAATCCACACCTGCAATCTGAGACTTGCCATCACCTACAAGACGAGCCTTATAACGCTCAAACAAACCATTAGACTGCTTTTTATGGCGAAAAATCCACATACAGCGAATAACATTAACATCATCACAAGGACGGGGAACCAACTCCCACGTATTATTTCTAATAAGTGCATTAAATTCAGACTGCATAGCGGACTTCCAATTGGGATCGGATAAAGCTTGTTTTGGGTTACGAGGCAAGGGGGAGATGGACGGGTCATCAATAGAGACCGAAAGGCTAAAAGGCTTTTTAGGTTTGGAGATGCCGTGCATGCTACGGGTAGTCATGGTCCGTATGGGTGGGGCAGGTGGGACCGGAGGCAAAGGCAAAGGCGAGGGAGAAGCAGGAGGGGAGACGGGAGCCGGGAAGGGAGGCGAAGAGTCAGTGGGACTCGACGGCGGGACCGGAGGGTCAGGTGGTCGGGATGATACGGTTTGCCAATGGTGGAGCAAAGAAGGAGGAAGGTCCTCGGTGAAGCACTCATAAGAAGGGGCAGGAGGCAAGGATGGGTCAGCAAAGGGGAATCGGGTTTCATCAAAAATGACATGCCGCGATATTATAATTTTTCTGTGTGACAAATCATAACATTTATAACCTCTGTGATTCATCGGATACCCCAGAAAAACACACGGAGTCGATCGTGGTTGCAGTTTGTTTATTGTAGCGGAAGGAAATAGAGGAAAACATAGACAACCAAAGACACGTAAGTGTGAGTAGGAAGGGTCGCGATGATACAACAGCTGAGTAGGAGAATCATTCTGAAGAGTCTTGCGGGGCAAAATGTTCAGAAGGTACGTTGCCATTTGAAGGGCATGATGCCAAAATGAAGGAGGAACGGACGAATGAGCTAGGAGGGTGCGGATCATGTTGTTAATGGTGCGAATCTTCCGTTCTGCTTTGCCGTTTTGAGAAGAAGTGTGAGGGCAAGAGAAGCGAAAAATAAGGCCATTAGCATCACAATACCGATGAAAGGATTCATTGTCATATTCACGTCCATTATCACATTGAAGACATTTAATATTTGCTGAAAATTGGGTTTTAATAAGTGTAGCAAGAGTAGTAAACATTTCATAAACCTGAGATTTCTTGCTAATCGGAAACGTCCATAAAAAATCAGTGTGATCATCCAAAAACAAAACGTAATAACGATGACCAGCAGTACTTAAAACAGGAGACGTCCATAAATCACTATGCAAAATATCAAATGGTCTCAAAGTAATAGTTGCAGATGAACTAAAAGGCAACCGGACATGTTTGCCTAAAACACAAGAATCACAAACAGAACTAGAACACGAAGGTTCACAAAAAATAAGTTTAGTATTCCTAAGATAGTTTAAAGCTGAGGAAGCTGGATGACCAAGTCTGATGAGGACAAGGACAAGGACAAGGGTCATGGAGCCCTAAAAGGACTTGGAGGACCAATGACAAGGGCTAGAGCTAAAAAGGCCAAAGAGACTCTTCAGCAAGTAGTGGCAACCATTCTTGAAGACAAAGTGGTAGAAGAGATGGAACCAAAAATCATGATGATCATTCAGGCCCAAGAAGAAGAGCCAGCCCACGCATAGGGGCTGCCATGTGATGTTCTGTTTTATTTTATTTCAATAAAAATGCAAAGGACCAATTGAATAAGTTGGATCCAAATGCATTATGTTGCTGAATTTTATTTTAGTGTGTTTAATCCACTTCAAGTGGTGTGTGTTTGCATGTGGCGCATGAAGGGCTTAAAGGGAGGGATCCATTCCTTTCTTAAAACTCTTTGAATGTGTTTGAATTTCAATAAGTTCTGAATGGAGGAGTTACATCAGCAAAGTCAAAGGATTGAAGAGCTTTCAAAGCCAAGAATGGAGTTACAAAGAAAGGGAAATTAAGTTCATAAAGAGCATTGAATGCTATATTCCCTGGTCAGAATAACAATCAAGAAAGGGAGTTACATGAAGCAATCAGCCACTAAAAACACGTTCAGGGCTGAAGCATATCACTATCTTCCTCTTTTAATTTGTAACTCCTAGCCTAGGATTCTTCTAGAGAAATTACACCTCATCATTTTTTTGTAACTAGGCTGAATTTCCTTCTTCTTTATAAGGACCACTCCTTCAATGTAATAGACAGATTATGAATGAATTAGTATTTTCTTTTCTGAGTGATTCAGATTTGTGAGAGTGATTCTCATAGTTCTTGAGTGATTCAAGAATTAGGCTTATCAAGGGTTTGTCACCTCCTTTGTGTGAAGTCTTCATCTTCCATTTCACTAAAACTTCCCCTCTTTTCTGTCCATTTCCCTTCCATCACGAAATTCTTCTTCTTCTTTCTCACATTTCAGAGTTCTCATCATCCAAGATCAATCCTAGACGATCCATTGCAGCCCTTGCATCAACTTGGGGCGTATCATTTGGTAATCAGAGCTCCGGTTCTAGGATTTTGGTTTCTTTTCTTATCTGGAATTCTGGTTAGCAACTCTTTGTCATTTCTTGTTACCTTGATTTTAGTTTTTGTTTCTTTTGGCTGAACCATTGCAAAAGTTAAGCCTTGTTAATTGTTCAGAATCAAAAACAAATTACAAAACGAAAATTCAAAAAAAAAAAAAAACGAAAATTCAAAAAAAAAAATGGCTGAATGGTTCTTGTTTAATTAGCCAAATTCAATTGTTCAAGGTAATTTTTTTGCTAGCATTCCAATTTATTTTCTTCTTTCTGTTTGTTCTTGAATTCTTCTTTAGTCTCTAAATATTTGGAGTCCTTTCCATTTCTGTGGTGATTTTGTCTTGTCTTCTTTTGTTTCATATTCTAAAGTCTATTCTAATCTGTGTGACTCTACACAAATTTGGTGGCATAATTCTTTGTGTGTCTTAACTTTGATTTACTCAAGAGATTGTGAGAATTTTTGAGTGGAAAAAGGCAAGAGTGCACATCATAGAAAAGCCAATTTGAGGGAAACACGAGAGAAGTGAGGTAAACACTAACATTTGTTTGTTCTACTTGAATCTTTTCATTTGTCAAAGATGTCAGGAGAAGAGGAGGAGCAA
The DNA here is from genome assembly GCF_012489685.1 of Lotus japonicus. Lineage (NCBI taxonomy): Eukaryota > Viridiplantae > Streptophyta > Magnoliopsida > Fabales > Fabaceae > Lotus > Lotus japonicus. The sequence continues at coordinate 22,699,354 of NC_080046.1, forward strand.
CCAGCAGTGCGACTCTCGACCATCGAAATGCGGGCTCTTACACAACATCTGGAAAACTTAATGAGGAGGCAAACTGAAGAGATCCACGAAAGGCTGGATCAAATGGAGAACCGGAACAATAGTGACAGTGAAGGCGGGAGGCCACGACGAATTCATGAAAATCCTAGACCTGCTCGGATTGAAGGAGTCAAATTCCAAATTCCTCCTTTTAAGGGAAAGAGTGATCCAGAGGCATACTTGGAGTGGGAACTCAAAATAGAGCATGTCTTTGCTTGCAACAACTATGAGGAGGACCAAAAGGTGAAACTTGCAGCTGCTCACTTTTCAGACTATGCTCTTGTTTGGTGGAATAAGTTTGCAAAAGAGAGATTGAGAAATGAGGAGCCAGCGGTGGAAACATGGGCTGAAATGAAACGAATCATGAGGAAAAGATATGTCCCTTCAAGCCATGCTAGGGATGTAAAATTTAAACTTCAAAAACTTACCCAAGGCAGCAAGAGTGTTGAGGAGTATTACAAAGAACTTGAGGTGCTTATGTTGCAAGCCAATCTTGAGGAGGATGAAGAGGTAACCATGATTCGATTTATTAATGGTCTATCTAATGATGTTAGAGATATTGTAGAACTTCAGGAATATGTAGACATGGAAGAATTGCTGCACAAGGCCACTAAAGTTGAGCAACAACTCAAAAGGAAAGGGCTTGCAAGGAAGAGTTCTACCAATTCCAATTCATCTTGGAGAGACAGAATGAAGAATGAAGGGCCGAGCACCCTTAGCAAACCAGCCACCAAACCACAAGCTTCAGCTTCTTCAAAACCTCTTGAACAACCATCCAAAAAGAGCAAAGAGGTCAAGTGCTTCAAATGCCAAGGTATGGGACATTATGCTTATGAATGTGCCTCCAAAAAGACCATGATTCTTAAGGATGATGGAGACTACACCAGTGAGTCCGAAGGAGAACAAAGTGAAGAAGAAGAGGAGGCAGCCATGAATGGTGAACTGTTGATGATCCGAAGAATGCTTGGTAGCCAACAAAAGCCAAAGAAAGAAAGCCAAAGAGAGAATATCTTTCACACAAGATGTTCTGTCAATGGGCAGATTTGCTTGATGATTGTTGATGGCGGAAGCTGTACTAATGTGGCTAGTGAAAGAATGGTGGAGAAGCTGAACCTGGTCACAAAACCACATCCTTGGCCATACAAACTTCAATGGCTCAGCCACTATGGAGAAATACAAGTAAGTAAGCAAGTTGAAGTTGACTTTTCCATTGGCAAATACAGGGATAAGGTTCTTTGTGATGTTGTTCCCATGGAGGCTAGTCACATACTGCTGGGAAGACCATGGCAATATGACACCAACTCTGATCATAATGGAAGCACCAACAAGATCTCATTCCAACATCATGGCCAGAAAATTACGCTCAAACCTTTGAGCCCTAGGGAGGTGCGTGAGGATCAAAAGAAAATGAGAGAAAAGATTGAACAAGAGAGAAAAGAAAAGAGTGAGACACTTGAGAGAAAGCAAAAAGAAAAGAGTGAAACACTTGAGAGAGAGCAAAAAGAAAAGAGTGAAATACTTGAGAGAAAAGAAATTTGTTTGATCAAAAAGAGAGAGGTGAAAAGGATGATAGCTTCAAAACAGATCCTATACTTGATGTTTTGCAAAAATCAGATTTTGAACACTAACACTTTTGAAAATTTTGAGCTGCCTTCTAGTGTTAAATCTCTTTTGCAGGATTATGAGGATGTGTTTCCAACAAGTGTTCCAAGTGGTCTACCACCACTGAGAGGAATTGAGCATCAAATTGATCTCATTCCGGGAGCTTCTTTGCCTAATAGGCCAGCATATAGAAGCAACCCACAAGAAACCACTGAAATTCAAAGACAAGTGGAAGAACTCTTGAACAAAGGGTGGGTAAGAAATAGCATGAGTCCTTGTGCTGTACCGGTGATTTTGGTACCAAAGAAAGATGGGACTTGGAGAATGTGCTCTGATTGTAGAGCCTTGAATAACATCACCATTAAGTATAGGCACCCTATTCCTAGACTTGATGATTTGCTTGATGAATTGCATGGAGCATGTTATTTTTCTAAAATTGATTTGAAAAGTGGTTACAATCAGATAAGGATTAAAGAAGGGGATGAATGGAAAACTGCTTTCAAAACTAAATATGGTTTGTATGAATGGTTGGTTATGCCTTTTGGTTTAACTAATGCACCTAGTACTTTTATGAGACTAATGAACCATGTTTTGAGGGAATTCATTGGGAAATTTGTGGTTGTGTACTTTGATGATATTTTGGTCTATAGCACTACTCTTGAGCTGCATGTTGAGCACTTAAGATCCGTCTTGAGTATGCTTAGAAAGGAACAATTGTTTGCCAATCTTGAGAAATGCACTTTTTGCACTGACCATGTTGTGTTTCTTGGTTTTGTTGTGAGTTCGAAAGGAGTGCAGGTTGATGAGGAAAAGATCAAAGCCATTCAAGAGTGGCCCTCTCCTAAATCCGTGGGTGATGTAAGAAGTTTTCATGGCTTGGCCAGTTTCTACAGGAGGTTTGTAAAGGACTTTAGTACCTTGGCAGCACCCCTAAATGAAGTGGTGAAAAAGAATGTGGGTTTTCATTGGGGAAAGAATCAAGAAGAGGCCTTTGCTGCCCTAAAGCATAAGCTTACCCATGCACCTATACTTGCTTTACCTAACTTTGCTAAATCTTTTGAACTTGAATGTGATGCTTCAAATGTAGGTATTGGAGCTGTGTTGCTTCAAGAAGGCCACCCAATTGCTTATTTTAGTGAAAAGTTAAGCGGAGCTGCCCTTAACTATTCTACTTATGATAAGGAATTGTATGCTTTGGTGAGAGCTTTGAAGACCTGGCAGCATTATCTTTTGCCCAAGGAATTCGTGATTCATAGTGATCATGAGTCGCTGAAATACTTGAAGGGGCAAGGTAAGTTGAACAAAAGGCATGCCAAATGGGTTGAATTTTTGGAACAATTTCCCTATGTCATAAAACACAAAAAGGGGAAAAGTAACATTGTGGCTGATGCTTTATCCAGGAGACACGTGTTGCTTTCCATGTTAGAGACTAAATTGCTAGGACTTGAACATGTGAAAGAAATGTATGAAAAAGATGATAACTTTGCTGAAATTTTTGTGGCTTGTGAGAAAGTTTCTCAAAATGGATTTTATAGGCACAATGGATTTTTATTTAAGGAAAACAGGTTGTGTGTGCCTAAAAGTTCCATTAGAGAACTGCTTGTTAAAGAATCCCATGCTGGGGGACTAATGGGTCATTTTGGAGTCCAAAAGACTCTAGAAACTTTACAGGAACATTTCTATTGGCCCAAAATGAAACATGATGTGATCAAGTTTTGTGAACATTGCATTGTTTGCAAGAAGGCTAAGTCTAAGGTGATGCCACATGGTTTGTATACTTCTTTGCCAATCCCTGAATACCCTTGGGTTGACTTGTCTATGGACTTTGTTTTAGGCCTCCCTAGAACAAAGAATGGTAAGGATTCCATTTTTGTGGTTGTTGATAGGTTTTCAAAAATGGCTCACTTTATTCCTTGCAGGAAAGCTGATGATGCTTGTCACGTTGCTGATTTGTTCTTTAAAGAAGTTGTAAGACTTCATGGGATGCCTAGAAGCATAGTTAGTGATAGGGACACCAAGTTCCTAAGTCACTTCTGGAGGACTTTATGGGGGAAGTTAGGCACCAAACTTTTGTTCTCTACCACTTGCCACCCACAAACTGATGGGCAAACTGAGGTGGTTAATAGGACCCTAGGCACCTTGCTTAGGACTGTCCTTAAGGCCAATTTAAAGGCTTGGGAGGCGTGTTTGCCTCATGTTGAATTTGCTTACAATAGGGCTGTCCATAGCACTACCAATTGCTCTCCATTTGAAGTAGTGTATGGATTTAACCCTTTGACTCCTCTTGATTTGTTGCCTATGCCTAACATTTCTGTTTTCAAGCACAAGGAAGGACAGGGCAAAGCTGAATATGTCAAGAAGATGCATGAGCGTGTGAAGGCTCAAATTGAGAGAAAGAATGAGAGTTATGCTAGGCAAGCTAACAAGGGAAGAAAGGAGGTGGTGTTCCAACCCGGAGATTGGGTTTGGGTGCACATGAGGAAGGAAAGGTTTCCAGAACAAAGGAAATCCAAACTCCAACCTAGAGGGGATGGACCTTTTCAAGTGCTTGAGAGAATCAATAACAATGCCTACAAAATAGCGCTTCCAGGTGAGTATAACATCAGCTCAACCTTTAATGTCTCTGATTTATCTCTCTTTGATGCAGATGGCGGAGAATTTGATTTGAGGTCAAATCCTTTTCAAGAGGGAGGGAATGATGAGGACAAGGACAAGGACAAGGGTCATGGAGCCCTAAAAGGACTTGGAGGACCAATGACAAGGGCTAGAGCTAAAAAGGCCAAAGAGACTCTTCAGCAAGTAGTGGCAACCATTCTTGAAGACAAAGTGGTAGAAGAGATGGAACCAAAAATCATGATGATCATTCAGGCCCAAGAAGAAGAGCCAGCCCACGCATAGGGGCTGCCATGTGATGTTCTGTTTTATTTTATTTCAATAAAAATGCAAAGGACCAATTGAATAAGTTGGATCCAAATGCATTATGTTGCTGAATTTTATTTTAGTGTGTTTAATCCACTTCAAGTGGTGTGTGTTTGCATGTGGCGCATGAAGGGCTTAAAGGGAGGGATCCATTCCTTTCTTAAAACTCTTTGAATGTGTTTGAATTTCAATAAGTTCTGAATGGAGGAGTTACATCAGCAAAGTCAAAGGATTGAAGAGCTTTCAAAGCCAAGAATGGAGTTACAAAGAAAGGGAAATTAAGTTCATAAAGAGCATTGAATGCTATATTCCCTGGTCAGAATAACAATCAAGAAAGGGAGTTACATGAAGCAATCAGCCACTAAAAACACGTTCAGGGCTGAAGCATATCACTATCTTCCTCTTTTAATTTGTAACTCCTAGCCTAGGATTCTTCTAGAGAAATTACACCTCATCATTTTTTTGTAACTAGGCTGAATTTCCTTCTTCTTTATAAGGACCACTCCTTCAATGTAATAGACAGATTATGAATGAATTAGTATTTTCTTTTCTGAGTGATTCAGATTTGTGAGAGTGATTCTCATAGTTCTTGAGTGATTCAAGAATTAGGCTTATCAAGGGTTTGTCACCTCCTTTGTGTGAAGTCTTCATCTTCCATTTCACTAAAACTTCCCCTCTTTTCTGTCCATTTCCCTTCCATCACGAAATTCTTCTTCTTCTTTCTCACATTTCAGAGTTCTCATCATCCAAGATCAATCCTAGACGATCCATTGCAGCCCTTGCATCAACTTGGGGCGTATCAAAGTCGATTGTGCCAGACACTAGAAGCAAGACCAGCAAAGGGAGAGGAACGAGTGACTGGGTAGAGGTCGCCGAGGCTGTTACATCTCAGGAGAGGCATCCCCGTCTGGAAGTCAGACACCGAGAATCCAAATGGATCAAAAGAAACAGAAACATTATTGTCAGTAGTGAGTTGTCGCACAGAAATTAAGTTTTTAATAATTCGCGGAGTGTGCAAGACATGATTGAGTGCTAAAGGTTTGTGAGGGGTAGGAATAGAAGTGTGTCCCGAACCCTGAATTGGAATGCCCTGACCACTACCAACTATCAGTTTCTGATTTAAATGACGTAAATTAGAATAAGACGTGAGAGTACCTTGAGATGCCGCAGTATGGGATGAGGCGCCGGTGTCCATGTACCACGTGGTGTCTGGAGGAGTCAAGGACATGGTGTGCATGGCAGCAGCGATATCAGTGGGTGCTGGAGAAGCAGTAGCGGTGTAAGCCTGAGGACGCGGACCTAAAACGCCGGGTTGCGGCGGAGCACCCATGGGACGCGACCACTGAGATGTGGGGTAAGGGCAAGGAGGCATGCCCCAAGGGGAAGGAGCCCAACCAGGGGGAGGAGCCCAACCCCAGAGATTCCAGGATGCCTGCGGTGGTGGGCGCCAGGGTGGAGGAGATGCAGCAGAGGAACCAGAGGAGCCAGATGATCCAGGATAACGGGAGCCACCTTTCTTCTTAGGTTTACCAGAACCACCCTGATAATTGCGATGGGGCCCTGACCCATAACGATGATTGGAGTGACCCTGATCGCTGCGGTAGGTGGGGCGCTGCTGAGAGGAGTCAACGGAGGCTTGTGAACGAAGGGCAGCGCGCGCGAGGCGGTGGCGGTCAGCGACGGGGCAGGCGCGGTTGTGAGCGGCCTGATCTGGCTGATCGCGAGGGGAGACGGCGGTACAGGTTCGTTTGGGAACGAAAACCCGTGGTGCTGCAGAGAGTGACGACGCTGGGAGGAGTAGCGCGGTGACTGGCGAGGTCCGGCGGCGCGACGGAGGAGGCGCGGGTGGACGAGCGGCGGCGGCTGCACTATGTGAGATAGGCTGCGTCGGCTTGTAAGGAGGGAAGGAGAAAGGGAAATAACAGTAAAGTAAATAATTAGGTCAGATAGGGAAGGATCTGAACCTGCTCTGATACCATGAAGGAAATCAATTCCGTGAGTATTATTGATAATGAAATACCCTATATATACAACTTACCTAGTTGACTAACAATAAATATTAAACCCTAATTACAGGCGTAATTACAAAGAGAATAAATAATATTCTATTCTATCACACCACAGCATATTTCATGGTTGTAAAATGTCACCAAATGAAATTCATGAACTTACTGGATATCTTATAGTCCAGTCACCCGAGCTTTAATGCTTAGCATGGATTGTTTATGATGAGTTGAGGTGTGGATTTGGAACCTGGTAAATTTTCAGTTTAAATTTGAGGTGATTCTAAAAAAAGCTATTAAGACTTAGGCTAAAAAGCACTTTTGGCCCCTGATGTTTCAAGTTTGTGCAAATTCTGCCCCTACTCTATTTTTGTCGATGTTTCTACCCCTCATGTTTTCAAACAGTGCATCGTCTACCCCTCATGTTTTCAAACAGTGCACCGTCTACCCCTCCGTGAGGGGTAGATGGTGCATGGTGCACTGTTTAAAAACATGAGGGGTAGAAACATCGACAAAATAGATAGGGGCAGAATTTGCACAAACTTAAAACATCAGGGGCCAAAAATGCTTTTTAGCCTAAGACTTAAGAGTAATTTTTTTCAAAGGAAAAATTGATTACCGGAGATTTAGAAGTGCATCAAATCTGGAAGCCCCCTAATACGCACAAGTTTTTTTCTTGTGCATCTTTACACAAGCCGGTCCGACCGGGATTTATTATTTTAACCTTAAATTATTAGCCCCAATAATCAGTCCCAAATTATCAGTTTCATCTTTCCTCATCTTTATCATCTTCATCTTCATCTTCATCATTATCATTATCATTATCATTATCAAACCCAGAAAACTAAATGATTCAACACTCTATCATCCCAGAAGATGCGGTTATCTTCATTAGTCATAAAAAAATAAAATATAATCGAAGCTAGCCCCATAAGATGCAGTGAGGGGAGTTTCTGTGTTTCATGTGTAAGGGGTGTGATTAATTGAAATTAGGCTTAATTCCAGTTTGGGTCCCTGATGTTTCATGAATGTGCAATATGCACCCTCCGTGTTTAAAATGTGCGGTCAATCTCCTTTATGTATCTAAAGTGTGACGTTGATGCTCTTCCGTCAATATCCATTTGGTCCTGTTAGTTGACCAAACGGTTCTCCCTTCATTAACTGACGTGGCGTCTGTGTGTAATAACAATTCATTTAAAAAAAATTACGAAAATCATTACCTCCCTCAAGTTTTCCCCAAATTTTAACCCTGCCTGATTCCCCCAATTTGAACCCTAATTAGAACGAAGAACAGGGAGAGTGAGAGGGAAAGAAATCTGTAGGAGAAGAACTGGATGAGGAAAGAGAGGAGGGAGCACGAGATGAACGAAACATCAAACTGGAGAAACCTCAAATCGGTGAGAACAGAAAAAGGAAGAGCTCGGGATTTTCTTCAAAATCGATAACCCAAAAACTGCTCCTCATCGTCGTTCGTTCATCGTCTCTGCGCCGCTCGCATCATCGCCGTTCTTCTTCCCCCTTTATTGCCTTCGGTTCTATATGATTTTTGGTCTGGGGTTTGCATCAAGGTTTGGGTATTAGATCTAGGTTCGAGGTATGGTGGTAGGGTGAGCTGATATGGGTTAATGTTGTTGATGATCTGTTCTCTGTGTCTTAAGTCTGCTGAAATTAGAAAATAGAAATCAATTTGGAGATTACCTAGAACTAACATTCTTGGTTGGGTCTGCTGAATTTATTGCTTGTTACCTTTGATAGCTGGGTTCGGGAATGGTGGGGAATGGAATTGATACAATCTTGAATATGGCTTGGTGTGGGATATCGCGGAACATGATTTGTGGTCATTAGCTGGTGCTGTTGGGATTCACATGGCTAGGTGTTTGTAGCTATGATATGAATTTTTCTGTATAGAAAATATGTCTACTATCTGGATATTTGTCTATTCATCTGTGTCCATATAGTGGACTTTATCTCTTACTTATGATAAGGTGTTGAGTTTGAAGATTGGTGTGGTGGTGGAATCCAAGTGGAAGAAGGATCTTGAATTTTTGTGTTGCGGTGGCTCTGTTTTATTTTTGTTTCCAGTTTCTTATGATGATAGGTGTTCAAAGAGGTGGGTTGTGGAGAGGAATTGAAATGGTGGGGAATGGAATTGAGAGGGACAGATGGGGATTGAGGATTTTTTTTTAGTTGTTTTATTATTTGTTTTTTTATGTTTTATAAATTAAATTATTTTTCTAAGTAAAATATGTAGACGCCACGTCAGATAATGAAAGGAGAACCGTTTGGTCAACTAACGGAACCAAATGGATATTGACGGAAGGGCATCGACGTCACACTTTAGATACATAAGGGAGCTTGACCGTACATTTTAAACACGGGGGGTGCATATCGCACATTCGTGAAACATCAGGGACCCAAACTGGAATTAAGCCTTGAAATTAAATCTGTTTGGATTAGAATTTGCCAAATGCTACAAACTATATACCCAGCATGAGCTCTATATTGAGATTTCAATCTTGCAATGGTGTTCACGAATACTTTTCGAGATCAAGCAAGAATGTGACTTCACACGCCCAACTTAAATCCTGTATTTTCTGAACCTATTAGCAGACACAGATATAGAGAACAAAATTAATGCTTATAAAATGTAGCATTGTATTCTGCAGAAGTGATTACACTGTACTTTTGCTTCATTTCAGCAATTCTTCTGCCACTCAACAACAGAATCACAAAATAACCCATTAACTTAATACAAGGGGAGGCTTGTTTTATTAGTGAAACAAAAGGGTAATCAGGGCTTTTCACTCACTGCAAGTTTTATTCCTCTTTTGTGGTGTAGTTACACTGCACACAACATGCTATTTGTGTGATTGTCCATTTTTGGTGCCATGTTACCTTTGCACAGTAACATAGCACTAGTGTGAGGGTCTTAGGTATTTGACCAGCTACCACATTTCAGTACTAGAGATTTTGAGGCATAGTGGTTTTCATATGATAGCCATGACCATGAATGAACCATTGGAGAGCATCATGGAGGTGAGGGGAGATTTCATGGTTTCACCTGCTGGTGACAGTGAACCAACTTTCAGAACTGCCCATTTTCTGAAACCCATTGCTACCTCCATTGATGGAACCGTTTCTGAGACACTCTCATCCTCTATGCCACCCATGCTTGAAACTGAACCAAGGGAGTGTCCTTTGAAAGTCCATTTCAATGGCTGGCGCTCTTTGCGGAAGAATTGGAATAGATGGGTGGATGCACTTTGTCTCAGGTATGCAGCTGTGTGGAAGAAAGTTGGCATCTTTGAAGCCATCATGAGCACCAAGTGCAGCATTGTGAAAAATTGTGACTTGGCATTTGGGGTTGCAGAAAAATGGTGTTCTAAGACAAACACCTTTGTGTTTCCATGGGGTGAGGCCACTATCACATTGGAGGATGTCATGGTTTTGGGGGGTTACCCTGTTCTTGGTGACCCTGTTTTCACCTCACTTCCGAATCAGGAAATGAGAGAGGTAGAAGAAAAATTGATTCTTGCAAGAAAAGAACCCTGGAAGAGTAAACAAGGTAAGCCTCGTGCATCAGCATGGATAGATACTTTCATGAATAGTGGGAGTGAAATGGAGCATGAAGCATTCCTTGCTACTTGGTTGTCAGTGTTTGTTTTTCCTCATGAATATTTGGTAAAGAAGTGTCTCTTCCCTATTGCTATTCTTCTTGCTAGAGGAAATCCCATTGCTTTGGCACCAGCAGTTTTGGCTAGCATATATAAGGATTTGGGCGCGTTGAAAGAAACAATAGCTGATTTGACAAAAATTCCAGTAGCTGCTGATAAATTGGACAAGGAGTTAGAGGTTACTCCTGAGTCACCCTTTTACTTGGTTCAAATTTGGTTGTGGGAAAGGTTCCTAAATTTGCAGCCAGAGCCCAATGTGATCAAAGATGGAGACCCTTTATTGTTCAGGTGGCACAAGGTTAAGGGCATGAAAATTGACAATGTAAGGCTGGCACTGAACTCAGCTATGGGTGATTTTCTCTGGCGTCCATATGTTAGATATGGTGGTAAGTGCAGGGCAATTTATCCAGAAAATGAAATTCAGCAGGTACCATTTGAGGCAGATTTGGACAAAGAGCTAGCCTCATTCGTTAGATGCATGAGAGTTTCTGAGCTTGTTGGAATTGACTCAACCATCATGCAGTACTGCCCTCATCGAGTTGCTATGCAGTTCGGAATGGATCAAGATGTCCCAGATTGTGTGCCGGTATTCAGAAGGACTAAAGGTATTGCTTGGGAAAATTATTGCAGGCCCATATCTGATAGAAATTTGTATTTTCCATCAAGGCTTTTTGAGGCAGATGTTACCACACGTTATGCAAAGTGGTGGAAGTAATCAGTAATGCATCATCAAGATTTTGCTGTCAATATTGTGCATAGGAAAAGAAGCACAATGCCATCAACATGTGGTCCTCATGTAGTAAAAGCAAACACAAGTGGTAATGTTGCTCATGTTCCACCTGTGTTTCCTCCCAAGCTTATTAGCACTGTTATTGTTGGAAAATCTTGTGATGATGGTTCAAAAATTGTGGAGGTTGATAATGATGCCGATGTTACTCCCGGTTTTCTTCCTAATCATTTGCAAGTTGTCCCTTTTGGAAATTCTGTTCAAGATGGTTCCAAAGCTAATGGAAATACTGATGCTGATGTTCCAACCAATTTTCCCCCAAAACATGATGCACTGAGTCCTTGCATTTATGTGAAGAATCCTAAGCCTGTCTTGGAAGAGTACAAGTGTTGTGGCATGGCTCAAGGTTTGGCTAATGTAAAAGATAACACTGTAACTTCATTAGGGAGATTGAAGGAAGATTTTGAAGATGCAAATGGGAATAAAGAATCAATGCTGTCTACTGATAGAGTAAGGCTATCTGGGATCCAAGGTGAAAGCTGTGTAAATGTTGTGGAACTTAAAAGGAGAATTCGCAGACTTGAGAGAGTGATTTCAAGATTAAAGAAAGCAAGGTTTGGAAACATTTGAACATTTATTAGCTGATTAGACTAAAACATTATCACTTGTTAACATTTGTTGTGTCCTTTTTTTATGCTTTGGGAGAATGGAGGGAGGATAATAGAATGAGGAGTGAATTGAGATTTGAGAATGGATTGGGGCAAGTTTCATTTTACATATTTCTATACTTGGTATAAGATTTTGGTGGTTTGTCTGAGTGCTCTTCTCTAATTTGAGTCCTATAGAATATGTATCTGCTTAAAGCTCTTCCTGATTCAGTTCAACTCTTGGCTCTCTTTAAGCATCTCTATTTCCTAGTTATTGAGTTAACTCTCATTCAATTAACCAACCTTAATCTTTTTCTTCTATATGTGTATTTCATTTCATGATTTCAATTCTATAATCTGATGCTGCTGATGCAGTTGCAGGTGATCACCAGATGTTTGAAATTGCAAAGTACCAACTTTTAACTAACATAGCTAAGTCTTGGGTGTGGATGATGTAATTTGAAGGTCCCCCCCCCCTTTTGAGTGAAAAGGTAGAACCTTTACCTCTACTCATGTCAAAATAATAATAGATTTTGGAGAGTGCAATTCATGAATGGTGCACTTGGGGATCTAATCAGTGCAATCCAAGCCTTTCATAGATAAGATAGTAAGCATATTGGAGTTCTACAAACTACCAAATTTCCCCTTAATAGCTAGTAGTAGCTACACAAGATTTTCTGACTTAGATTATTTGCTTCATCGTCTTCTTTTTCACGTATCTGAATTTTGAACTACTATTATTGAGGTTTGGATTTGATGCTCATAATCTGAATGTGCCCTTGCAGACTAATTCAAGGATTTCTTACAGTACTTTAGGCCTGTGGTCTAGAATTTAAAAATTGAATGAATATAATGAATTTGAAAGTCAAATCTTCTGTGAACTAGTATGGGGTATATGACAAAAATCAATTTATATGAGTTGAATTTCTTTTTGGGTCCATATTTATATGAAACAAAATGTGAGCAAACATCTCAATATGGACAAAAATGCACTTTCATTTATCTGGTTTATATATTAGGGTTGTTTGCTACTGACAGTATAAATCTATACAATATATCAATTGTTTGGTCACTTGGTGCCAACACTATATTAAGTAGGTTTATGCATCAATATCTATACATTAAAATTATAGATAAGCTAATCAAACTAAGGTTTGCATTATTATCTTCTGCGTACGATATCTTAGGTATTGTCATACAGTACTAAATTTTTATCGGTTCTTATATTGTCATATTTAGGGCGATGATACATAAACATGGAATTTCTGCTAAACATTTATTAGACATACAACTTTGTGACGATTTTTAACCCTACAACACTTTGTGGCGATTACAACCGTATATCTGTAAGATGTCTTTAAAAAATGTATGTCTATCAATACGTTCTGCCTATTTTATTTTTCAAACTTTATTTTATACAGCATACTAATGGGTCCTTAATCTTAAAATTACGTGAATAAAAGTTTTTTATCTATGTGTAAAGAAAACTAAACAGAACAGACAACTATGAGTCTATACTATTTTTGTACAGCCCAGACTCAAGCCTGTGAGGAGGCATATTAACAGCAACTCCATTTTCTTAGAAAGTGATGGGGATAGTGAACCAATCTTAATAATATATAAAGCCCATCCACCAAAGTGGGCCATAATGCTTTCTAATTTCCACATGTCATGTTTTTATTGGGTGTTTTCATTGAATTTCCACATGTCTATTTCTCATTGGTCCAAATCCTTAATTTTTGATTGGTCGACATTAATTACAACATTAAACAATAAATAAGTAAATACATAAATCAAACAATTTGAAATTTGGTCGACATTAATTGGAACGAATAATATTAATTATTAATACTATTTAATGCAAAATTTAAAAAGAAAAAATTAAATTAAAAATTCGAAATTAGTTATACGGTACCAATAAAAAATAATTTCTATTTCTGAAAATTTAGAATTTGAAATGAAAAATTAATATTCAATTTTTTTATCATTAATAAATTAATTCTCAAATTTTTACATTTAAAATTTAAATTTCGTTTAATATTTAAATTTTTTACAAAATAATTAATATTAGATTGATTTTAAAATGGGTAAGATGAGCAAATAAATATTTAAAAATAAAATAAATATTGATTTTTAATTTACAACATCAATATAAAAAAATTATTATTTTTTCAAATATATTTTTTTTCTAAGAAAAATCGGTATATTTTAATTTAAAGCATCAGTATTTTTGGAAATCTGATTATGTCATTTTTTCAGGTCAATTTAATAGGTTTCCTGTTTGAAAAAATGATTAAGTTTTTTATTCTGAATTAAATTGATTGACGATCTCATCAAATCAACAAAATAATCAATTTAATATTATTTAATGCATAATTAGTCAATGTTTCTTTTCTATTGGTTGTTACAATGATTTTCCAAATATCTCATTCTAATTGGTCCACATTGATGACTTCTCATTGGTCCAAATTTATGACTCATTAAATCAATAAATTCAAAATTTAAATCATTCAATCAATTAATTTTAAAATTCAAAATTCGAATCATGTTTGATTAGGGATTTTTTTTGTTTGAAAAATGTTTAATTACAAATTAGACAATATGTTAATGACACATGTGGAACGGTGATAAATTTGGAAATATATCAAGTTGTTAGCAAATTTAAGCATTATTAAGTCCTATTTGAAAAAGTTCAAAAACAAAAAGTCCTATTTGAAACCTCTCTATTATCTTTCTGATTTTTTTTTACGTTCCTTTCTTTTTTATATTTATATCTAATACTAAATGCTTACATCCAACCCATTAACATATTCCTGGCCAATCAGATTTTTTCGTTTTAAACAAATTTGAATACAATCTATCTTCATTTTGAACATATCATTTAAAACCCACCACTATAAACCCCAAAGACCAATAACAACTAGCCCCCTTTTTTCTGTTATTTGTTTAATTATTTTTCTTTCTCTAATGCCACTATGACTTAACTCATTGAAGTCTCATGTATGATGTATCACTTAATTTATATTTTGATTTTTTTACCAACATACTAATATCTCATATTAATTACTAACCATATTTTGTCCCCAACTACTAAAATTTGAACCTATCATCTTCTTTCTTAAAAACAATTTAAATCATTATTATTTTCCTTTTATAAACGAGTTCAAACATCTTCCTTTTATAAACCACCTCCTTCATTCATCAATTAAAATTAAATGTCTTTATGGCCAATTTGAATTCTAACTATTTCCATTTTGAATAATAACTATATGCCTTCCTTGATTTTTTTTTAACGTGCTTTCCTTGATAATGGACAAGTAAAATTATTCATGTGCTTATTATTAGTCTTGAAAATAATTCCATTGTAATTATTTGCCTTTAATTATTTTCTCTACAATTTTCTGCAACTTATGTTTAAATATTTAAATTTTAGTACAAATTATTTTGATTGGTTTATTTTGCCAACCCATGTTGACTTATTTCATGAGGCTTCAACTATAAATAACACATAAAGTTTAGCGTTCAAAACATTAATCCTTCTTTCTCCAACTGTCTGCGTTTTTAGTTTTGTATTTCTATATAATTTTTACCTCATCTTTCTCACAATTTTTGTTGTTGTTGTGAATTATTTGCTTCTCCCTGCATTAGATTTCGTACTCAACAAAGGTTATCATGAATGCGGAAATCCCCTAAAGAGGAAAAAAATCTGAAATCTCTACACACCGGGATGTTTGTTGAAGTATATTGTGAGTTTGAATTTTTACTTGCCTTCTCCTTATTTTCATGATATATATTTACTTGCACCCGTTCTAATGCACGAAATCATGATTTATAGTGTTCTTTTCATGTGAAAGTATTGCTTAATATGGATATATGTGCACTTGTGGTGAACTTAGGCATGGATGATCTATCAACAGTGCCAAAAGGCATCTTTGTCGGCAGTATTTGATTTTTTCCTTGACATTCTTTATTTTTCTGGGTAGGAACTGAAGAAGAATTGATTTTTTACAACTCTGCTTCTCTCATGTGTGAGTTCTTAACCTTTGAATATTTTTTGTGCCTTTTGATCGTTTGTGACTGCTTATTGATGATTGTGTTTTTAGTATGGTTGTTGAAAGTGTGGAAGATATTATGTTGATGGGTCTTAGATGAAGTGAGATAACAGTTCCCTCCATTGTTAGTCGTTGCAAACAGGTTTTTTTTCATGATAATTTTGATTAGTAATTCTTTATAATTTTTTTGCCCCATTTTTTCACAATTTTTTTGTTCTGAACTTATTGCTTCTCCCTGCATTAGATTTTGCTCTTGGCTTTTAAGAAAATTGGCTATACCTTCCAGAATTGATTGTTAGGAAAACCGGGATAATTTCCAGGAAATTTCAAAGCCCAAATTCAATTGTCTTTTATTTGGTAAGTCTTCATTATTAATTTATAATTGCTCATTCTCTTTTTTGAACGTTACTTGCTCATTCTTACATTACATGATTCATTGTTACACTTTTATGGTTTCATTTAAGTTTTTTTTATATTTCTGAATCTTGATGGTAGCCTAAATAAATAAAATGATCTTTTGAGTTGTAGGTTATCAACACACATTCTGCATGTGCTTCAATTTCCTCTTTACAAGAAAAGCTCCAGGGACAAAGATAGTGCACTGGCGGAAAATATTGTGACTATTGTTCATGATGGAATAGAAAGGAGGAACTCAAATTTTCTAGAGTTACCAAAATTAGAAACAACATACAAAATTTTCAGTGTATTCTAATAAGTGAAAATAAGGCTCTTATGCCACTACTACATGCTTCTGACCTTATGTTTAGAAATTTCTCTCGAAGAACCACACCATTTTGCCTTGGTTGAGACAAATGGACACCTAGACGGTGAAAATATAATCAGTGTTGGTTTTTTTATTGAATATATATTATTGTTCTTTTCATTATTTTTACTCTTCTAAATCATGTAATGAGACTAATGGACATATAAACGGTAGAAATATAATAAGTGTTGGTATTTTTTACTAATATATATTATTGTTCTTTCATTATTCTTCACACTTCTAGATCTTGAAAAGGGAATGAAGTTGAACACCGTAAATTAATTAGTGTAACTAATTTTTTGGCAAGTCAATCTTTTGAAAACAAAATGGAATTAAAAGTTGTACAAAACTCGGTGCTACGTTAATGGTAAAAGTTGTTATCGTTAACAATTATTTTGATTTGTTTTAAAAAAAATTGTTTGAAAAATTGTTTTGTAGATTTAAGGGCAAGACCCAAAGGGTGAGCGAGTACCGGATGTTTATACAAAAAAATGTGGACAAGACCCTTTGTAATTGCAAATTTTTTGAACGTAGAATTGAGACTTATATCATCATCTTAAACTCTGTAATAACAAAAAAAAATTAAATGTCAACTCATTGAATATAGTTAACTACTCTCACTTATCTCAAGGAATTTATTAACTACTACCTAATATAACATATGATCAATTTTGAGAGCATTTTAATATAAATTTATATTTTTTTTCACAAGTTTAAAAGTAAATATGTATATAAAAATACAAAATTTTGATACTAATAATTTATGATATACGCAGATTAGAATAAATAAACATATAACTACAATATTTTTTATGTATAAGTTATATTGTAAAAACTTTTTATGGGGAGAAACATTTTGCATGAAAATAATTTCAAGTTGAAACTAATAGAAAATGTTTTAATATAGTTTTATTACTTTTATAGAAATACTTTAATTTAAATGTCAAAATAGATATTTCACTAGGAAGAACATTTATATCAAAATATTTCCAAGTTGAAAATAACAAACAATAAATTTTAATATAATTTTAGAATTATTTTCATAAGTTTAAAGGTAAATATATATATATATATATATATATATATATATATATATGAAATTTTGTCAAGAATTGGAATAAATGAACATATATAGCTCATACGGGGAGGAACATTTTGCATTAAAACTCTTTCAAGTTGAAACTAATAGAAAATGTATTGTTTTAATTTTAGTACTTTTCTCATAGTTTTTAAATTATTTAAGAGTAGATATACATAAGCATTATAATTTGATTGTGAATATAAGACTCCCACTGGGAATTACAGAAAAATAAACATATTTAGTCTATATTTATTAATTATATAGTAAAAAGCTCCTACATGAGAAACATTTTACATGAAAATGCTTTCAAGTTGAAACTAATAGAAAATGTTTTGTTATAATTTTAGTACTTTTCTCATACTTTTTAAATGATTTAAGAACATAAGCATTTTAATTTGATTGTGAATATAGAGCTCCCACGAGGAATTAAACTGTGCCAGCTGGGCAAATTTTATTATAATTTTATGGGTTGAGTGAGAGAGGTCCAGATATCAATTCCTGGATGGTGCAATTTATCAGTACGATGTACCAAAAAATATCACATCTTTTATATGTTATAAATTGTGTAGAATTATTTAGATATGGGAAAAACGAAATAAATAAAATAAAAAACATGCAATTTATTATATATTCAATTTTTATATCATAGTCATATTAATTTTTTTTTCCATGGCTATATCATAGTCATATTTATTAAACATAGAATTATATTTGTATTTATTTATCATTTATATAAAAAATAATCCATATATTAAAAACAAATTTTAATATATTCATAATTATACTTTGTGCATTGCACGAGTTCCTGGCCTTACGAACAAAATGAAAGACGCGCAATTCTTTCAAGATAGAGAAATATTGGCCCCTACACTGGAGGCTGTTGAAATGATAAACACGTACATGTTTGGCATGATATCTACACTAGAACATGAATATTTGAACTTCGACTCTACCTTGCGATCTGATGAGAATTCTAAAATACGAGGTGATGGGTTAACACAAAATTTTTGAACGACACTAAATGTTCAGGAATTCCAAACCACAAACTATTATTGAAAGTTGGTACTTAAATCACGCTTTTGAGAAATATAGACCAAGCAGCAAGTTTATGCAATGAAACCAGATTAATTGTGGATGAACTTGGTGAACGTGTTATTGGTGCAATTGTTATCACAGGAACAAATGCTAATGAAAAAGTGCACATTTCAAGAATGGACTTGGATCCTTCTGATTCCAAATTTGCAATTAAATTCAGAAGAAGACAGTTTCGAATTGCAGTATGCTTTGCGATGACCATAAACAAAAGTCAAGGACAAACATTATCTCAGATTAGGCTCTTCCTTTCGAGGTCCGTCTTCACTCATGGTCAGTTATATGTAGCTCTTTCGAGAGTACGCTCAAAAAATTGTCTTAAACTTTGTATACCGGATGAGTCGAGCAAACAACAGACCACTACTTTAAATATATTGTTTGAGAGAATTTTTGGAAATGTTTGACATATACAACACAATTTCATTTATTTATTCCATTTTTTTCTTCATATATTATTAAACGATTGAGTTAGACACGATTGACTTATGGGTTAAGCGTCATATTAGTCCCTGTCTTTGTATCGTCGTCTGATCTAGGTCCCTCGTCGGAAAAATTAATGCAAATGGTCCTCGTTTTTGAAATATTTTTGGAGCGGATCCTCACCGGAGGGTGGAGCTCCGACGAGTGCTTTGTTGGCTTGATGACTGTGTCAATAATGCCGACATGGATTAAAAAAAATTAAAATTAAAAAACAAATTACAAGTCAGAATTTTAAACCTAATTAACATATTCCTAATTATAACCCTAACTAAATCAACTAAATTAATTTTCCCCCAAAACTTATCTCAATTCACCCCAATTAACCCAAATCCTCAATTCAGACTAATCCCAATCTTCTCCTTCTTCCCAACACGCCACCCACCACTTCTTCACCCCACCACCGCCGCTTCTTCACCTTTCTTCTCCACCCCACCACCGCAATGTTGAAGAGAGGGGCAAGGAAGAAGGGCTCACGATCTGGAAAGAAATGAAGAAGTGAAAAACCCAGATTCGTCCCCTACAACAGCCAACAAACCCAAATCGACCAGAAAGGAAGATGGAAACACGTCCATCACTTCAAATCGAGATTCACGCTTCTGAGTTTGTATGAAAAACAGTGGTATCCCTTTCTCTAAGATTACTGCAAAACGGTGGTATCCCTTTTTTTGAGATTCACGCTTCTGGGTTTGGCTTGGCTCTTCAGTGGTGGGTATGGCACGACCTGGGCCTGTTACGTCTGGATCTTGCTCGAATTCATTGAAGCCAGAAGGATCTGGGTCTGTTTCGTCTGGTTGCTGCTTGATCTCGTGTCTCTCTGTCGCACTTCTGGGTTTTGGAAGTTTAGGAATTTTGTGTTTTGTGTTGTGTTCTGGGTTGTTTTGGTGGTTGTGGGATTTGATGTGTAAAATCTGGTTTCTATAGGTAGATGATGATGATGAAAAGGATGAAGTTTAGGACTTTTGGGGTTTGATTTTCTGGGATTTGAGATGTGAAATCTGGTCTCTCTCTGTCGCACTACCCCTTTTTCTTCTTCTCATACTTAATCATAAAAAACCATGCTTTTTCTCCTTTCCTTAATCTCATGCTCTCATCTCCTTTCCTGATTCAGTATCGTGATTATTCTTGATCTAATTTTGCCTCAAATTGCGTTAATTTTAATGGGTTCTTATTTTTGCTTTTTCTTTTCCCGATCACTGATTTTATTATTACCTCAAGTGGCTTCTATTTGGATTGTAATGTTCAAGAGATATGTGATTTGAGAATTACAATACTCTGGGTTAGAATGATGAAGATGGACCAGAGTATTAGGGTTCAATTGTGGTAATGTTTCTGAGTTAGGGATTTGGGTTAATTGGGATAAGTTTGGGGGAATTTAATTTAGTTGATTAAATTAGGGTTAGATTTGTTAATTTATTTTATTTTTCTTAATTAAATTAAATTTTATGATGTGTTATTTATTTTTTATTTTTTTAATTCCACGTCGGCATTATTGACACAGTCAGCAAGCCAACAAAGCACTCGCCGGAGCTTCGCCCTCCGGCGAGGATCCGCTCAAAAAATATTTCAAAGACGAGGACCATTTACAATAATTTTTCCGACGAGGGACCCAGGTCAGACGGAGATACAAAGACAGGGACTAATATGATGCTTAACCCTTGACTTATTTATAATTTAAAAATTACATATATAAAAAAATTAATTTATTTATTAAAAAAATTCAACATAAAATTCCGTGCAACGCACGGGTTATCGCACTAGTTCTTAGAAAGTCCATTTTCTAAAACATATTGCCAATACGGATGGAAATAGAATAGGTTGGATTGAACATTGCTTAGCTACATCATCACCTACTTAAAATTTAAAGTTTGAGTTTGGCTTGTTATTTGTAATAAGTTTTTTTAGGTCTGTCTGGTCTTTTTGAAAATTGATCTCATAGCCTATTTGACGATTTGTTCTATAATAAGACATTGAGTTATCCAACAAAGTTATGTGTAAATATGTTAACAAACTTATAAACTAACCGAGTTAAACTATACTAAAATAAATCTACTCATTATTTAAAAAAAAATCTACTCATAAAAAACCTTAATAATACGTTCAAAAAAATACCTTAATAATACTTAAGGGTGAAAACAAGCGGGGGATTGTATTTGAAACGCACCGTACTAGTAGTATTAGTAAGTTAAAAAATAAAATATAAATTAATAAAAAGAGAAAGAATGAAAGACGGCTTATATTGAGAAGGAAATAGCATGTGGGTAAAAAGAGAAACGTTTTCCTCTTGTAACCAAAAAAAAATATTGAGAAGGAATAGCATGTGGGTAAAAATGTAAAATACCCATTTCTTCTCATTGCCGAAAAAAAGAAAGAAAAAGAAAAGGTGGGACTCCATCCTCTGTTCCTCAATTTCTTATTCCAGCACCTTCCTCCCACTTTGATTTCACTCTCCATTTTCATTCCATATTTCTTGCATCATTTCTTCACTCTTCACTCAAGCTCTTACTCACAGTATTTGGAATTGTGAAAGTGGGTATTTGGTACTCTTCTCATCTCTTGGGTAGTGCTATTTAGAGCTCATTGAGGTAAAGTTTTCAACCCAAAGATTTAGAAATCTGTTTATATGGCATGAATTAGTAGTGGGTATTATCATAGCATAGTAGGAAATCAAGTGTTTGTCTTATTTTCATTAGTTTCTTCAAAAAACCCTAAGTCTCATAAATTGGGGGTTTTATCTAATCTCTTGGCTACCCATTATTGATGCTTAGATTCACCAGGTGGTGTTTCTCTTGTTCCAGCGAAGGGCATGAAAGGGATTTGAGCTTTCTCTTCATAGTTGTGAGTGTATAGTTTATAAAGTGGCAAGTTTTTACATTTAATTTTTAATGGGAGAAGCGAAAAACCATATTTTCAGCTCTTAATAGATATTATATCTTATGTCCATGAGTTTTATTCCATGTTTGAAGCATATGAATTAATTGGTGCCTAAACTCAGTTTTGTTGTTGTTGCCCCTTTTCTCTCTATATGCAAATCCTTGACTTTTGATCACTTGTGATGTTTTTCTAGACTCTATGTGCTATGATTTTTAAGCTTTACGCTTTTAAGGATTTTAGAAGATTCAAGAATGTGATGTGATGACTATGTGAAAGTTTAGAAGTCAAATTCATGAGGAGGGAAATGAAGCTCAATGAGATTTGAGATGTTAGTACATGATATATATATATATATATATATATATATTTGTATTTGAGCTAAATCTAAAACTATATTCTATCAAATCTTATGTTTGGAAAATATATGTGATGAGTTCTATTTTGGATAGCCGTTAGTCGCAACAAAGAGATAATGCGACATATGTACCGTTCGTCGCAACGAAGAGATAATGAGACATATGTACCGTTTGTCGCAACGAAGAGATAATGCGACCTATGCACTGTATGGCATAGCATGATACCGTTTGTCACAACGAAGAGATAATATGGTCTATGCAGTTCGTGCTTTATAGTAGCGTACCGTTTGTCGCAACGAAGAGACAATGCGACCTATATGCATATAGTTTATGGGGGTGATTGTTGTTGAATGATGAAGGTTGAAGTTGCTTCCCAATTTTTGTTATTCTGTTTTTGGATTAAAAGTTTGTGTGAAAGTGTATGGAGCTTTCAGAGATTTATAAAATGTCCATGAGGATACTAATTTAAAGTTTCTTATGTATATATATGGTATACCAAAAATCTGGTTTCAATGATCGTGTCTTAAGTGCTTCTCCTTTCCACGCACTTTATTTATTATGCCTCACTAAGTCTTTGTGACTTACCCCATTATTATTTCCATTTTTTAGATTCACAAGCAGCTGTGTAGCGGATTTCTGGGATTGCTGAGTTACTCAGGAGTCGTCACTTGTTTTGGTATGCCTCCATTGTGCGGTGGCAAGTATGCTCTTTTTGGTCGACTCAAGTATGATGCAGTCGTAGGGATAGAGAGTCGTTTTCTGGTTTTGAGTGGTAATTATTAAACTCACTATGTTAGCGTTTTGTTTGGTTTGTACTCTTGAGACCCTATGTTGGATCCTATGATGGGTGCTATTTTATAATGAGGTAATATCTGGTTATTAAGTTTCTAGATATATGCTATGACAAGATTTTATCATTTTGATGATGTTGACGTTGAAAATACAAAGAAAACTCTGTTGAAATTTCAGTAGAACTTGATACTTTGATTTATGTGTCCATAGTGTGGTCTTATCTTTAGGCTTGCCAGGCTAGTAAAGAGTTTGGTTGTTGCTAGTCTGTGTGCCGGTCATGCACCTAGACTGGGTCGTGGCAGTATTGGGCTTCCAATGGCTTAGAAGATCATTTTGGACTCTAATGATAGTAAAAAAAAAAGTCATAAGCACATTTTTAAAGAGGTTTATATAGCTAAATCATTATTTTTTTTTGTTACATTTCAAAAACTAAAAGGCAAATAAAAAAACTACACTAACAAATCTAAACACAAACAAGAAAATAATAAAACAAAGGGAAAACTTCCAAATACATAGAGGAGACTCCTCCTGCAAAGCTTGTCAAGCTAAAACATCAGTAACGGTGTTCCGCTCACAGGAAATATGTTAGAAACTGAATTAGTCCTATTTCAGCGTATCCATGATCCTCACAATATTATTCATCAATCAGTGATTACGCACATCAACATCGCTGCTAAGCAAATCCACAATATTCTTGCAATCTGACGCGCAAGTAAATTCTTTGTGCCCACATGGAGAAGACTTCTCTCTCTCCGCATAAGAAGGACATCTCTCACCAAAACAAGCTGATAAACATGTCAACCAATGCCCAGCTGAATCACAAAAAACACCACCAATACTATTCCTATTGCGTTTTGGGAGCCAACTGTCATCAACTTGAAGCTCAATGTTGTTGTGCGTCACTGCAATGTTAGAGCATGGTGAAGCCCAACACTTCCAATGTTGCAAAGAGATCAAGATCTAACGTAACACAAAATTAAGGTTTGAAGAGAATGTTCAAAGATACTAAAAAATATTTCGCCATTAAATATTCTGCCATCTCTACTGCCACCAAAAAAAGCCACCGCCAATAAATTATGTCATTGTTGCAGAAGAAGAGAAAACCAGCTGGAAAAGGAAAGAGCACTCGGTAACGCAGGTAGGGACAGTATAAAGTGTTGCCAAACTTTAGACAATGCATCACAACCCTATGGAAGTATTCTCTTCTTTTTACCCAAACCTGTCTACAACAGAGTAACACACAACCTCAAACTAAGGATCTTTGAGTGTCACATTTGTTCTAATACAAAGTTTAGACAGGGAAAAACTTGATCCTAGTGTGTCTTTGTAGGTACTCATCCACTCATGGAGGATATAATTGTTATCATCACCTTCAATGAGCAAGTGTGCTATTTCAGTAAACCTTAGTTTCGGAGGGAGAGTTCTATGGAACATAGAAGCATCCTTTGGGTTTTTGGGTTACCCTTAATATTAGACAAGGTTTGGTGATACAATGTTTATCCTATCATTTAAATCACTATGATTATTTATTTGGTGGATGGTAATGGTGGTGGAGAGTGGTGATGGTAGAGATGGCGGCGGTCGAGGATGGTAGTTGTGGCAGTAGTGGTGGTGGTGGTTGTGGCAATGATGGTGGTTGAGGCAATTGCGAAGGGGTGGTGGAGTTGGTCGTGGCAGTAGTGGTGTCGATGACAGTGTTGTAGGGTGGTGGAAGCGGCAACGGTGGCGGTGGTGATGAAGGGCGGTGGTGCGGTGGTGGTGGTTGTGGCGGTAGTAATGGCGGTGGTAATGGCAATGAGTGGTGGCGGCGGTAATGGCAATGGTGGGGGCAATAGAGTGGAAGTGACGATGGCGATGGTGGAGTTGGTTGTGGTGGATGCGGCGACAATGTTTTAGGGCGGTGATAGACTGATGGCGATGGTGATGGGAAGGGTGGCCAGGGTGGTGCTGGTGGCGGTGGCGGCAATGACGACACTGGAAGTGGTGGTGGTGGCGATAGTAGTGGCAGGGGTGGAGGGTGGTGGTTATGGTAGTGGATTAAATAATTTCAAGTAGTTTATACATCACATTCTTATCATGTCTTATTCATCATCTATATGGTGGATTAAATAATCTACCATCTTGATGTATAAGAGAGAATTGATGGATAAACATATACAATACAATGTCAGCACGAAACAATGGATAAGCTCATAATATATTGTATAAGCTTATACTATCATGCCTAATATGGTGTACCAAACGAGACCATATACTGAACGACCCTTCCCAAAATCCTCTAGTACCTTATTCAAAATTTACCACTCCTGTAAATTCTCACCTTTATCTCCTAATTTTTCAATAAAAATAACATTATCTGCTAAAATACTAAATTTAAAACTGACACCACATAATAAATTCCAAAATTTAAAAAATAAATTCCTAAGGTTCAAAGTAATCTCTAAATCGCATTTTTCTAACAAATTTTCAGAATTTTAAATTATTTTAACAAAAAATTCATTTTATCTCTATTTAAATAAATAAAACTCTATTTTTAATCAATAAAACCCAAATAATTCAAATAATATTTTTCTCTCCATATTCACGAAAATAAAACTAATTATAATTATTTCATTTATCAAAATATTTTCGTCTAGTAGTATTACCCAAACAATTATTTTCCATAAGGAAAATATGCTTGCCCCACACATACACAGATACACTCAAATAATTAAGGAAATTATTTTTCCTTTCACCACAAACCACAATCCATCAAATATACATATTCTATGCACATAAATATAATTTCTAACACCACACATAATCACATAATCAAGCAAACAATTCAACCAATATTAATAATATATTTATAAATATAAAGAAGGGAAGAACATATTCGAAAAACGATCCCTCGTAGTAAAAATACTAAATAAGTCATGATTCTTAATTAGAGTGGTAATAATATTTTTCTATAGTCTTTATGACGATGTACGTTTGATTTCTTAAATTTTGACTGTATTATTGATAAGATTTATTTTTGGAGCCTTAGGATGTTCTTCTCGCCTCTAATGAGGCTTAGAAGAGGACTTCAGGGCGAAAACGAGCATGCTCGGGACTTTGTTTCAAAAATTTGAGAGTCACATAACGATTCCATAAAACGTAAGCAATCCAATTTAAAAAAAAATACCATCGGTGAAAATTTTTGGATCGTCAAGGAGTTGATTTCAAGGCGTTTCTCCCCGAGATGTTTTTGAGGCTTATGGAGCAAGCCTTGGTTGTGTAGCCCTCCTAATGGGAGACTGCAGACACGTGTCACCGTATTGTGGTGTTGATGTGTTTAACCTTGGAATTAAATAACCTAATTAAGTTTCAACCACATGTTTAACTTTGATGATGTGTTAATATTAGACCAAGTGTTGTACCCTAAAATAGAAAGGGAGGGAGGCTCGTGAGCTTTAGGACAAAAGGAAGAGGAGTGAGCTTGTTGAACTCTTGAGGGCTTGAAATAAGTTTAAAGAGAGAAAAGAAGGAGAACCCTAACCACCACCACTTAACCTCCATCATTCTTCTTCTTGCATCTTCATCTTGTTCTTAAGATAAAATTCACCCAAAAATCTTTGTGTTGGTAGGCTTGGGGTGTGATTGGTTGCAGCTTATTATTGCTTGATTATCATGGTAGAAAATTAGCCTACTTCTTCTTTTTCCTTAAATGAAAGGGTTTAAAATTCGATTAAACTTTGGTTAAAAGATATTAGAAATTAGCCTACTTCTTGTAGAAAGATAGCCTAATTCTTGTTTTTCCTTAAATGAAAGGGTTTTCTATTCGTCGCCACCGCTGCCACCGGCGTCACGACCACCACACCATTGTCATCGATCATCGCCACCTTTGTCTCATCCACCAACCAGTGAGATGAAAAGCAGTGATGGTGGTGGAATTGGTGTTGGCAGAGGTGTTGGTGGCGGTAGTAGTGGTGCCGATGGAGGCAGAGGGATGAAGGTTGTGGTTGAAGGTATGAAAAACACTAGAAAAGAGGGAGGTTTGAATAGGGTTTTTAGCTTTTAGATATTTCCCTCTAAGATTAAGGATAATCTTTTCGAACTAAGGATCATGGGGTGCAAGAGATAAGGGAAAGAGAAAAGCACACAATGATTTTATTCTGGTTCACTTGATAAATCATTCAAGCTAATCCAGTCCACCCGTTAAGGTGATTTCTTCCTTCTTAGAATGAAGGTAATTCACTATTTAATGATTGTTACAATTGCACTAGCAACATTGCTCAGTGACTAACAATACAATGAACTAGCAGCACTAAGACAACCTTGCCTTAGTCTTCTCAAGAATACTGACCTCACCGGTCTCTCAAGGAACTACAAACAAAGTTTGTGAAAGAGTTTGGTTTACAAAGAGATGCTTCTAAAAAAGCAGAGGTAAACACAATAAGAATAATGAAGAAATATTGCTAAGGTATTCGCTGAAAGTATTTCACGTGTATGCACAAAGTTTCTTAGTTGATTTCTTCTATCTTCAGCCTTTAAATACTCCAAGGTTTAGAGTGTGTATACGTTGGATGAATCTGTCCGTTGGAGGGCAGTTCTGGAATTTCCAGAGCCTGCTATGGCTGAACGTCGTAGGTAAGGCAGTCAGAATAGTACATCTGCTTTTATACGAATGACAATGACATTGCCTTTTCCTAGTTGACTCTTGATCTTGGGCGTCGCTTCATGTTGGAACTTGTGAAGCTTGTGTGATCAGAGTCAGAGCGAAGCTTGGATCTTCATATCATCATAACTTCTGCTTCTGGACCGTTCATCAGAACATCTGGCCTTTAGAGCATGAAGTGCTTCTGGTCTTGAGAGCCAGCTTACTCTTGGACTTTAGAGTTTCCAAGTCTTCAGCTTCTGGACCGTTCATCAGAACATCTGGCCTTCAGAACTTCAGAGCTTGGATCTTTCAGAGTCCACATCAGAGCTTTCAGAGCATCTGAAGCATTTGCTATCGTTCAGAAGAATGTAGTTAAATGCAGAAGCGTTGTGCTGGTTACTCTTGGTCTTCAAATTCTGATTGGTATATCATCTTTGAATCAGAGTCAGAGCTTGTTTGTCACAACTTAAAAAGACAAACGTTAGAGTACCACAATTGTTCACACATAATAATAAACTTGTTATCATCAAAACATAGAGTTGTACCACCTGACCAAATCTTGGTCTTACAGTGGTGGTGGTGACACTAATAATGGTGATGGCGGCGACGGTAGCGGGGATGGTGGTGGAAATACTGATGGCGGCAGCGAAGGAAACGATAGAGACGATGATGGTGGGATCAGAGGCGGTGGAGGTTGTGGTGGAAACAACGGTGACATTGGTGATTGGTGGCAGTGGCGACGACGTCGGCGAAAATGAAAACAAAAAGTCAAAACAAAAATTAGAGTTCTATTGGAACTGACTTCCATTTATATTTGTAATTCATCAAATGAATGTTAAAACTGTTTTCCTAAATGGAGAGTTGGATGAAGAGGTGTATATCAAACAACCTGAAGGGTTTGTTATCAAAGGCCAAGAACATAAAGTGTGTAAATTGACTAAGTCGTTATATGAGTTAAAACAAGCACCCAAACAATGGCACCAAAAGTTTGATCAAGCTGTGCTTGGTAATGGATATAAAATAAATGAATCTGACAAATATATTTATAGTAAATTTCAGAATGGAAAAGGTGTTATGTTAATCTTTGGCACTAATTTAAATGAGGTAGAAAAGACTAAGGGTCTGTTTGATTGCAGTTTTAGTTTTCAGTTTTTAAAACAATTTTCAGAAATAATTTTTAAAAACGGTTTAGAGAAGAAGAAAACAGTTTGACTGACATGTTTTCCAACATTTGAAAAACTGATATATGAAAACTAAAAACAGAAACTGAAAACATCTTTTAGTTGTTTTGGTTTTTTAGTTTTAAAAACTGAAAATGAGAACTGTTTTCAAAAACAGTTTTTGAAAATAGGTTGTATCAAACATGTTTTCAATTTTTAAAAACTGAAAACTGTAAACAAACATGCCCTAAATCTTTCCTATCCGATAGTTTTGATATGAAAGATCTAGGTGAAGCAGATGTGATTTTAGGAATTAAAATCATAAGAGATGGTGAGAGTATTGGTTTATCCCAATCTCACTATATTGAGAAATTGCTTAAGAAATTTGATTATTTTGATTGCAAATCAGCTTCTACCCCTTTTGATCAAAATACTAATTTACAACCACATAAGGGATGTCCTGTAGCACAACTTGAATATTCAAAGGCAATCAGATGTTTAATGTATGCCATGACCTGTACTAGACCTGATATAGTCTATGATGTCGGTAGGTTAAGTCGGTATACATGTAATCCAAGTAAAGACCATCGGTATGCTGTTAATACAGTATTGAAATACTTGAAATGGACAATTAATTATAGTTTGACCTGGAATGGTTATCCTTCAATTTTGCGAAAGATATACAGATGCTAGTTGGGTAACTTATGTAGAAGATCATGCTTCCACTAGGGGATGGATCTTCAACCTTGGTGGAGGACTGGAGGTGCAGTTTCTTGGGGTTTAAAGAAAAAGACTTGTATTGCCGACTCCACCATGACTGCATAATTTATTTCTCTTGCTGCAGGTAGTAAAGAGGCTGAATGACTAAGAAATTTATTATATGAGATACCAATTTGGCTAAAACCAATGGCACCAGTATCCATACATTGTGATAGTCAGTCCACACTATCAAAAGTATAGAATGGAAAATCCAGACATATTGGTTTAAGGCATTGCTATGTGAAGGATTTAATTTCAAA
This sequence comes from Lotus japonicus, assembly GCF_012489685.1. NCBI lineage: Eukaryota > Viridiplantae > Streptophyta > Magnoliopsida > Fabales > Fabaceae > Lotus > Lotus japonicus. The sequence continues at coordinate 22,729,270 of NC_080046.1, forward strand.
TTGAGTAATCTCCATAGTGTTCGTAAGAACTGAGAAGAATCTTGCAAATCCTTTGACGAAAGGTCTGACAAAGGACATGGTGTTGAAGAAATCATTGGGGATGGGTCTCAAGCCCATATCTAATTAATCACCAATAGTGAAAACTCAACTCACACTTAAGTAAAATTAAGTCTTGAGTTCAATGATGAAAGTACACTATAAGAGTGATTACAAGTACTTGGACCATAAGAATAAAGTGGTAGGATGAAGTTTTCTTCTTAATAGACATATAACATATATTTGTTGGAATGCATAATTATGTGTGCATTTCCGATATAGTCTGCCTATATGAGAATGAAGAGGGGCCGCTTCATAGAGTTAAAGGGCTTGACTCTTTGACACAAGGCCTTATTGAATGTGTCAAATTTAAAATTCTTTTGATAATACCGAGATTTCATGTGTAAGTTATGCACACTTGTTCCATTGAATAGTTGGTTCAAAACTTGTCTACCAATGTCTATTCGAGATAAGTGGAACTCATTATCTTACTAAGTAATGGTTCAAATCGTAAGATACCATTATCTGAAACCATGATATTTCCAAAAATATGGATTTTGTTATATTTTGTAAATGGTGGGGGATTGTGATAAATATTTCCAAAATATATAAAATTGGAAATATGCGTTTATTACTGGTTGTAATAAATTAATGTTCGAAGTTAAACAAAAAGGTTGAGTTGGTCTAGTGGTTGTATTTCTTTATGCAACCTGCATGTGTGGGATTAGAACACGCGACAGGCGACCCTCTGCACAAGGTCAACCAATGCATCTGCCAGACGAACCATCACAACGATTGGTAAATATTCCGAACATTAATAATATATAATGGTTTCTGACAGTTGTTTCTCTAAGTGATGTTTCTCTTTACCAAGGGAGATTAATATCTCTATATAAAGAGTATTTGGGTAGAAAACTGAGACACACATATGTTCGAAATTGGACTTTGTTTTTGTCAATTTCTTTTCCATTTACTTTATACTAAATCATCCTCCAGGAATCATACTTCTGTAAACTATTATCAAATATAGGCTTGGTGTGCTAGTGCAAATCACATCAAGGTATTCAAAGTATCCTGAAGGGAATTCGTCGGTTTTCTCAATTGCATCCAATATATGCATTAATTGGTGAAGGCGAATTGAATCTTCAAGTGATTCCATCGCCAACATCTTCATCAATCCAAGAGTTGCAGCATCTTCCCCAATAGAGATTATTTCCCAACATTTTCCACTTTTCTTTCTATATGAGGGTCACAACATTAGCTCACATGCTTTTCCTTGATTTGCTTCCGCATTGTCATTACTATATATGACTCGTGTGTTACCCATATGTCTATATATATGTCATGTTCTATACGTGAGGAGTGTTGATTTCAAATGATTACTTGACACTAGTTCCCCTGTTTGAATAAGAGTAAACGAAAATCAATTTAGAGTAAGATAACTTGAATAAGATAAACTGAGTCTCATGTCATGTTTTAAATTTCTGAAGAAAAAAAAATGGTATCGAAACAAGACTCATTTGGATGGTGATCCTATTAATGTCCTTTTACCATTTTTTAACTATAGGCAATCTTAGATTTGAGTTTTCACTATTTTACAACTACAGAGAATCTTAGGCTAGTATTTTTCAGAGTGGTGCTATATGGCACACCAAACACAAGAACGAGAAGGCACGAGAAAGCAATCAATGTGGGACTGTGGATGAAAATATAGAGGGTGAGAGAAAAGTCAGAAAACAGATTTTGCATCAAGGGAAAGGAAGACCGGGTAAATAGCCTAGTTGGTCCTTGAATGTGTCAGCCGCCTTCAAGTTAGTCCCTAAATTTCTAAAATGCCTACCGCGGTCCCTGAATGTGGCAAAAGTCATTCAAGTTAATCCCAGCGTTAAAAAAAAGAGACGGACGTTAACGGAAAGCTGAGTTGGAACGTTGGGAAAGTTTAAAATGCTTCAATTTAGTCCTTGATCTGGATTTTCCCCCAAATTTAATTAATAAAAAAAATAAATACTAGAAACTCAGCAAACAATGATGAATCTTCATCTCTTTTATCATGAAATAATGAAACCCCTGAAAACCCAGAACCTCTCACACCTAAAATAAACCAAAAACATCTTCAACACTTAAAAAAAAAAAGAGAAAACAAACACTCACTCACACATAGACACACTAACACGAAGATTTGAAACCATTTAACCCCTAGATCTCTACATGCCCTTCCTCTTCTTCTTCGACACAAAAACGCACCAAAGTCACGCATAAAGATAAGAACTTTGACCCATCCACCAAGAGAGAGTGAAATCCAAGACAGGGAAACGAATGTGCAGGGTTCTCTTTCTCTCTGTTGCTGATTGTTGTTGTTGCAACGAGGGGTCTGGGTTTCGCAGCGTGGTTTCGGCGAGGACTCAAAGGAGAAGCGCAACAGCTCAATAGATTCGAGGTTTACGATGGGGGTGGTTTGGGCGTTTGGGATTTCTAACTCTTTACTGTGAATCTGGTTGGAGTTTTGAGATATTTCGCTCTGTACAGTGATTCTGGTTGTGGCTTGGTGGTGGTGGATGAACCAGGGTTACAGTGATGAGCGGTTCTAGCTTGGCTGTGCATAAATCTCCCATCTTGATCTGCCTGCAGCATAACCCAATTTGTGGTTTGCAAAGAAGGACCCATCTGAAGACCCAGAACCTTCGAGCTCCACCCACAATGGTGAAACACCAAACCCACAACCTTCGAATTGTTGGCTCTCTTGCTGGATCTAAAAGAAGAAGAAGAAGAAGATGAAGAGCCAAAGACAGAAGTTTAATTGAATCCCTTGTAATTAAATCAATATTAGAAATTTGAAGGTTAACATTTTTTTTCACCTCAAATTTGCAACCCCTGCGGCCTGCACTATAAAATTACAACTTTGAGTTGATCTGTTGGCGATTTTTCAGCGTGGATCCTATTGATTTTGTATTTGTGATTAGAAAACAAAATATTTCTTGTTTTTCATCACAATGTTTTACGAAAAAAGATTTGAATAAGAAATATATTAGAAACTTTGAAAAGCTATGAGATTTACATATGTTTCTTTACTTTTTTTTTCCGTCAATTTTGGTGTTTGAGTTCTGTGTGTTGAAGATGTTTTTGGTTTAGTTTAGGTGAGAGAGGTTTTGGGATTTCCAGAGGTTTCATTATTTTATGATAAAAGAGATGAAGATGATGAAAATTCATCATTGTTGCTGGGTTTCTTGTTTTTATTATTTTATTAATTAAATTTGGGAAAAAAAATCCAAATCAAGGACTAAATTGAAGCATTTCAAACTTTCCCAACATTCCAACTCAGTTTTCCGTTAACGTCCGTCTCTTTTTTTTAACCTTGGGACTAACTTGAATGACTTTTGCCACATTCAGGGACCGCGGGAGGCATTTTAAAAGTTTAGGGACTAACTTGAAGGCGGCTGACACATTCAGGGACCAACTTGGCTATTTACCCAAGACCATAACACGTGCCTTATCCACGAGATATTCCTCATGCCAACTAATATTTTCCTACTTTGTGAGATACATAACTCTTATTTCACATTTTTGGAACGTGTTTATTTTGAAAAGACTTAATTGTACTTTTGGTCCCCAACTTTGGCCTTCCTGCGAAAATCGTTCCCAAACTTTAAAATTAGCAAAAAAAAACGTCCCTAATGTTTACACCTGGTTGCAAAATTAGTTTTCCGTCCAATTCCATCCAAAAACTAACGGAATATTCCTCAAAAAATTAATTAAAAAATTTAGTCTTTGAAACATTCATCATCATATTAAAAACCCAGAAATTCATCATCTTCATCCCATTTTTCCTTCACCTTCATATAAATGAGTAAATCAAAATTAAGCTTTCTCATCCAAAAATCACTATCCTATATACCAATAAAATATTTATTAAAGAATTAGAACATATCTATTTATGTCTCAACAGAGAAGAGAGGAAGGGGATGAGTTCGATATATTGGCTTGGCGTCGTTGTTGCTCGCAGTGAGGAGAACCCGCAGCCATGGCTGCTGTTACTAATCCCTGTTGTGGCTGCGCAAAAATTAAAGAAAGGAGAAGAGGCTGATACGTTTCCCTCATTTGGATTTTAGGGTTTTATTCCCCTCTTCAATAACAGAAACGCTTTTTAGGTTGAGGTTTAGGTTGAATGGTTTCTGGATTTGGGGTTTTGGGGAAAGGATCTGTCTTTAAATCTCTATCGATCTCTTCATCTTCTCTCTGATCTGGGTTAGGGTTTTTGGATTATGAGTTTCTGGGGTTTGCTGGTGTTCGCATGTGGGTTGATTGCAGGTATGGGCTTGGTGCATCTGGGTTCGTAACTTGAAGAGGCACATGATAGACAAGAGGCCATACTTGAAGGACCCATCAACTATGTGAGAGTTGCTGCATTTAATGATGTTAGAGGTGTTGGGTGGTTATTTGATAAGCATTGTGTTCGGTGGATAGCTTCCCCACGATATTATTCACAAATTGAATGACTTGGTTTTAGTGTTTGTGATCATCTTCAATTGATGGTTGATTTGAGATCTGAAATTGATGTTTGGGGTGGGGTTGATGATTTTTTTGGTTTGCTTCTGGGTTTTCTAGAGAAGAATATGAAGATGATGATGAAGGTTCTTTGAAGAAGATGAACATTCATCAATTTCTAGATTTTTGTTTTATTTTTTATTAATTTTTATCCAAGAATTCGTTAAATATTGGATGGAATTGGACTGAATATCATTTTTGCAACCGGGTGTAAACGCTAGGGACATTTTTTGCTAATTTTGAAGTTTGGGGGAAGACCAAAGTTGGGGGACCAAAAGTGCAATTAAGCCTTTTGAAAAATTATTTGAAAATTGACTTTATGAGAAATAAGACCATTGGACTAGAACAATAATGTGTGCTCGAGACTAGGAGTAATGATATATACACACCTCATTTTTGAAACACTTTATTTCCACCTCTTTTTATTTCTATCTCTCTCCTTTTATCATCTATCACATCTAATAATTTCTCTCTCTTACTTTTTCTTTTCTTCCTATCTCTCTCTTCATTATACCTCTCTCCACCTCAAAGAGAGGTGTGAAGATAACATTATTGCGAGACTAGACTTGGAAGTTTGGGTACCAAAAGGAAGAAAAAAAAAACTTGCAAGCTCTACATTGATCCGTAGATCTCTGTCCTAAGTTATTTCCAGCTGCCAGATTCATCTATTAAATGTACATGCCAAAAAAATTTAAAAAATATTAATAATAGGAAAAAGGTGTGGCGTAAGTCAAATGCTTCCCATAGTCCAACAATTTCACTTAGCCACCAGACTACTGAAGAATTTGATTCCTCAAACGCTCTGGAGTAAGTAAGACACAGATAGGATATAAACTCATTTATGCTTACAAAGAGTAAGAACGAAAGAATACAGTCATTTCTTCAAATCATATTAACAAATTAATACAAAATGACACAACGTATAATGATCTATATATTGCATCTGTCATACCCAGAGAACCACGACGGTTCTGCTAGTTTCGCAAGCTCACCGTCCTCGCCATTAATACTGTGTAGCTCCTTTGAGTCATCATCAAATGTGGGCATGACCACATCATCATCATAAGTCGGTTGTACTGATTCCTTCGGCAAACGTGCTTCTACCAGAAGCTCATTAAGTGAGGTAATCTCCTTCTCATGTTTCTTCTTTAACTTGTCAACTTGTTTGTAGGCCTTAGCAGCTTCCAGCTCTGCATCCATAGCCCGTTTCTGCAAATTACATGGAAAAGTCAAGCTCAAAAAGTGAATTTAATTTACCCAATCTTAAAAAAAAAATTCATAACACTAATTGTAAATGTATCATCATCAGCTGCAGTAAATAAATTGAGCTTCTGCACGCTGCTTATTCAACATTAACTCACAGGGATGTAATATGTGTTAGTGCAACTAATCCTAAACCATCTTTGAAAGCGATAAAAATGGGAAATCTGTTCATTTCAAGACAACGCATAAATAAAATAAAAAACAGAATCAATGAAGTACACGGTGGTTAGTTTATCAAAGGCAAGTAATTATGAGGTCGTGATCTCAAAGAACATGCATAAAATCATTTTAAAAAAAGGAAATAAATGAGGTAGAGTGTGCCCTGAATGTACATACGCAAAACAGTTAATTAGAATAGGAAGGAGCAAGTACTTCTATTTTCCATGAGTTACACATTGAGTCAGAAACTCAGAATACAAATTAAGGAATAAAATTTCTTAAATATATCACTGTTATGTTTAAGAAATACAAGGATGTTCAGTGATTTGTTCAACTACTGCTAATAATATTTTAGTGTCACTACGTTCCTTTCTCCTCAAACTCAGCAATATATTGTCACATTAAAAGATAAAATGACTCACTTTATATCTTTCATTGCTAACCCTCTTAATGACTATTTTCTTAGTTACTTATCATAATAACATGACAACGAAATAAAGAGATATTTTTCATGCTAACATTACGATTAACAGCCCGTTGGGATAAGCTTAATTGGAGCTCATCTACTAGAAGAAGCACTAGATAAGCTCCAATAAGTTCTCTTTGATTTGCATCAAAACGGGGATGGTGGGTTTTGTTGCAATAACATGATGCCTCATAGACATTCTTGCATTTCATTTTTAACCTTTACGTGATACGCATTGGGAGTGGAGAAAATAGTGGTGAAAGCATCATATAATAGTAAAACTACAAGACCTATGTTCATGATAACAGTAGTTTAAACTTCAAACATGCTATGCACGTTGTGTGTGTAGTTTTATATAGGCCTACCAGCTATTCATAATATATATTTTTAAGTCACGCAGTTGATAACTTGAAGCAAGGTTACGAACCTGTGCAGTAGTGACAGCTTCTTCAGCTTCTTTAAGCCGGCAAAGCAATTCACCCGCAGCTTGCACTGCTTCCGCTGTATCATTCAATTGGGCCTGAAGCCCTCTATTTTCATCCCTTAACATTCTCCTTTCTTTATCTCTTTCTGCTTTTAATGCTGAAATTTCTGCAGCAAGGGCATTTATGAATCTAGACTCTGCACCTCTTACTCCTGCTCTGGAAGCTGCTTTCTTGACATCCTCAATTCCATCCTGGATTTTTCTATGCCTTGCAAGCAGCTGGATATGATTCTCTTCCAAATCTGCGTACTGTTCTAAAATCCGTGCATGACCTTCTATAGCCACCCGCATGGCATCGTGAAGTTCCTCAGTACACTTCCTTTCAGCATCTAATTCTCGCTTCCTCTTTTCAGCTAGCGACCTGTTAGCTTCAAGCTCAGCTCTCAGTTCTTCAGAAAGAGAAATCCACCTGCTTTCTGCCTCAGTCCATCTAATTCTTTCTTGTTCAAGTTTTAGTTCAGCACTGTCCTTGGTTGATGCTGGAATTTCATGGGTCTCATCCCTCTCCTCTGTTGACTCTGGAATGGCATTGAGAGTTGATGCCAAACTGGGTTGAGATGGATAAGTCAATTGCAATAAAGGATATTGCTTCCTTGCTGCCGTAGATGAAGAGTCAATATAGAATTGAAGCTGGCTCCTTAAAGTCTGTATCTCTTCCATCAATACTTCCCTCTCCCCCAATTTGTAGAAATTTTGATACTCTTCTAGTTCATCTCGTACCCTTTTTAACTCTAACTCCATCTTCGAAACTTCTGGATGATTCTCGTACTTCTCCTTTAAAAGCTGTATATGGTAATTTGGTATAACCATCTAATACTAGTCATAAATGAGAAAACTTAGAATGACAAAAAAGAATAAATCTACCTTGTGTTCATGAGTAAGGGCCACCAGCTCCTCATCCAGGAACTCCTTATTGGGTAATAAATCATGCATAAGGCTCTCAAGGCGAAGAATTTTATCTTCCCTTGTCTGTGCAATTATGGCATTGCATTCCCTCTCATGCTTGCACTGTTGCACCTACAAATAACATGGGAAACATTCAAAACAACAGACACAGAAAACAATGACAAGATTGCTGATAAACAAGGAAGCTCACCAAACGATTAAGCTGCATTATCTCAGAAGTCTGCTTCGCACAGAACTCTTCAAGTTCCATTTCTCTCCTTATCGATCCTGCCAAAACCTTTTCGATTTCCTATAACACAGGAGAAAGACATTATAATTGAAATAAAGAATTTGAGTTATGCTGAAAATTGCAACTAAATTCCGCGCTTACTTTGAGAACTTGCTTCATTGGCTTATCAGCAGACTCAGGGCAATCAAACGGTACTAGCTGTAGGTTTGAGTTATTGTCAATGACATCAAGTTGCGCTCTGGTTTGACAACTACTACATGTAAACAAAGCAGAATCTTCTTCAACCCTATTATCATCAAGAAAAGTCTGTACACCCACATCAACTTTGTCAACTGGAAGGATTAGTTTGGATTCTCTTGGTCGTAATGAAAATCTATATGATGACCGCCTCAAAGCTGGATTGCGATTGTGACTATCAATAATTTCAAGACCATGACGTATGCTTGCGGCTAAGTTTTCTGTTTTTGTAAGGAAATTTGGAGCTGTCTGACTAGAAAGGGCATTAGATGAGCTTCTCTGGTTGCCAGTGCTTATACCCAAATCACTTTCAGCATGAATATCATCGGAAGGAGACAGCCCTGAGGATGTCCTCAAACTTTTCCTGCTGGTGCTGATTCTAGGAGAAACACTAGGAGTTGGAGATTTAAGGACTGGGGATAAAGCATCCTTATCTATGTTGAGGCCAGCAGGAGAGACACAACTCACCGTGGCACTGGGAGAATCAGTTGACGCATTTGGGGCTGAGAACCCAGCAAAATCTCCAATGTCAGATTCACCCACAGCAGAAGAGAAACTGCTTTGTACCACGCCGCCTGGTGATTCTTCATTTAAACATTTACTGTCAAAGAAACCAGGAGTATGTTTCTCCTTTGATTGAGCTAAATCTTGATCATCAGTGTTCATTCCATTGTCATTTTCTGCTACCATGTTACGATTATTCAGCATATTGGCATTGCAGGAAACTCCATCGTAGTCCTCAATACCTTCCTCGTCAATCTCCATCTCCTCATCACCATCATCATCAACACGGGATAGTGGAGATGGTCTCTTCAGGCTAGACTGTAACAAATTCAAGCTCCTTCGGATCCAAGCTGCTGAATGACCTCCAGTTGAGTCCAATGGATTGTACCCATTTGCTTTTATTCGATGCAGTTCATCCTAATGATTTTATACTTCTGAGTTACTCCAAATGAAATTCAAAGAATAGCAGAAACAAAACACGGTTGAGAATTGTACAAGAGAAAAATACCCTTAGTTGTCGTATCACTTGTCGCAACTGATTCACATCATTCTCCATAACTTCATTAACAACTGCCTTGTTCTTGATAGCTTTGGCACGCTGTGCAAATCGCAATGTACTGAAAGTTTCACTCCTACAACTGCAGCATCAAAGCCAAGTAAGAAAATCCACAGTGCCGAAGGATCACAAGAAAGAACATTGCAATTGACTACGGTTTAATAACTACCTTTGTGCTGGTGAGATAGCACAAACCATGGCCAATTTTGCATTTCCTCCAAGAGACTCCTGCAACAAAAATGTCAACTTGGAATCTCTATATGGTATATGCCGCTGTCTTCCTTTTTGAGAGACTTCTGCAAGAATATTTATCAAATTCCTGCAATCCAATTTAACCTCAGTAAGTACTTGCTCAGTTGCTCCTATAGAGATCATTGATTCCTGAAAATACCCCCATCTCTACCACACTCTAGTTTGGTCACTTTTACACATTTTCACTTAAATAACATTCATATTTCCCTTTGTTTCAAACTGCAAAAGAACATTAAGAAACTGTAGTTTTGAACTGCTCTTGTTAACATTTGTCCTAGCTGCTGCTTCACGATACCATGTTATATGGTTTATTTCTGGGGCTCAATGTGGTTTAAGAAATTACCATTGAAGTCTCAATGAAGCATGCTCCTGATTCTCTTTTTATTTTATTCTCTATGTTTCTGACTATAGTATCATTAAAGCTTAATCCACCTTTTGTTTAACTAGAAAATTAAGACCCACAAGTAGCTTGGTATTCAAAGCTTCAATTTATTGTTTTTAATTATCTGGTTACGATATCAAGTATACAAATATAATTTTGCAGATGTAAAATCATACCCTAGCTGTGAGAGTGATCTATTGATATTGCCAGCTTCCTTCAAACGTTCTCCTGCTGCACCTGTTAGTTTTTGACGTTCTGATCCAGCTAGATCGACAAGATTGATTCTACTTGTTTTAAATCTGCTCATACCATCTGCTGTGCTCTGCAAACATAAATTTCCTTCAAGATCCCCTTCCAGATATATGTGCCAAAAACAATAATGCAATATTATAGACTTATAGCTTCATTCTATTGTCAGCAAAGTAATATCTCTAAACTACGTTCTTTTGGTACACAGTTACACAACAACCAAAATTCAGGATGACTAGATCAAACCTATAAATTGTCTGGACTTCCATCCGACACAAATATGAACTCATTAGTTTTATGAAAAATAACTTAACACATTGATTGAAACCCTCTATGATATAACATCAGAAGTTCAATGATATTACTAAAAAATTATTAACTGACACAATCTCCATGCCATCAGACGCAAGCACCTTGTATTGAGATTCAACAACACAAGTAAAAACAGTGTGGGAGCGGGAACTCTCAGAATTTATACTGGTTGCGCCAATTCTCCTGTTTGATAATCCCTGCATAATGATACGAAGAAAATAGTAAAGCACATGAAAGAGAAAAGAACACACCATTACAAATGAGAAATTATGATTTGTGGAACCTTTACCAAGTATAGCATTAGATTTATCTAATATCTAATTGAAACAAAACAGGAATAAGCACTTCATGTGAATTACTACACAAGTATTATTGAGATTTGACATTAAAATTAATAAATTAAAAGTACTGATAAATTGCATGACAGGAAATCGTCCAACTTTCTGATAATCAATAAGCAACATGAATGCTTTGTTTTTCATTGTGATACTCGCATTCCAGGGCATACAGAATGTACTGCTAGAGAAAAGCTAGCTATGACAAGTTCCAAGTGGCTAATGGATGCTCCAAGTCCATAAAGAAGAAGACATTTGTATCAACACAATTACTGGACAGGGGATAGAGTTAATGAATTTCACCTTTATTAAAAGCTGAGTTACATCCTTCATAGTAGACACTTGCTCCTCTGTAAGATTTTCAACATATACACCAGATTTGACATCTTCTCTAATCTGGATGAAGAACAACAGATCAGTTCCACTATAAAGAAGAAAAACATGAGAAAAGGAAATAATAAACTATAGTGCTTAAGTGTTTTAAATTTACCTGTAGGTTTCTCTGATTCGGATCCAACAAATCTGTGATTTGCTCATTGTATATCTGCAACAAAAAAAAATCAGTGTCATGGGGACTAAAAATGGAAAGGTGGCCAGGAACATGGAAAGAAATAATTCAGTGTCAATGAACCTCAAGAAAAGAACACTGGCACTGATACATGAGCTGCTTGTCAGAATGCTTAGTTTGCTCCTGTTCATGAAAAGAAAAGAACAGTGAACATCATTTGGAACACCACAAACTATCTCCAACACATAATTCAACAACCGAATGCTTACTTCATTTAAACGTGCAAAGAGTAGCTCAAACACACGGGGTGTAAGGCCTTGCTGATCTCTTGCTACATTTTCTTCGGACAAGGAATTCGAAGGACCCCACATTGTATAAGTCTTCCCACTCCCCGTCTAACAAGTTCGAAAAAAAAAGTAAACGCGATCAAAATTCCCAAATTCAGCAATAACAATATTAGAAAGTTAAAAAAGATGATTCGAAGAAGAAACCTGTCCATAAGCAAACACTGAACTATTGAAACCAGCCAAGCAATTCTCTACCAAAGGCACCCCAACATGGTCGAAAATATCGAGCTGAAGAAAACAAAACGCAAATAAACACGAGCAATTAATTGAGAAGCAGTGAGTAACAACAGTAGAAACAGAAATTGAAAGCAAGCACACATGCCTGGGTAGCCTCCATGTCAGCGACGGAATCGAAGGTGAAAGTCTGGCCATTGAAGGACAAGGAATCAGTGGAAATCTTCTCAACAATGGGATCTCCTTCGTCCTTATCCTTGCACAGTGGCCTCATCCTCACAACAACCTGCACAAAACAACACAAATTACAATCACGATCAGAATCGGGTGAAGAAGAAGAAGATGAACGAGAAACCAGAAACCCTAAATTGGAAAATCACAACCTTAACGCCGGAATCGGAGAGTACGGCGGCGTTGTTGTCGGTGAGGGTGGTGGTGTTGTCGGCGGAGAGCTTGCGTTTGAGAGGGTTGGAAGGGGGAGGGCGAGGAGGCAAGGGGCTCTTCAATTTGGCAGGGGAATGGATTGCGGCGACGGCAGCGGCGACATTGGGATCTGAGATCGGAGGGTCGTTTTCTTTGGAGGGTTTGTGGTGGTGGTGCTTACGGGAGGGTCTGGGTTTGGAGGAGCTGCTAGGGCTCTCTGCGTCCCTCAAGATTGGGGTTCTTGGGAGCATGAAGTGCTTCATTTTGCCCAGAAAGAGAGAGAGAGAGAGAGAGAGAGAGAGAGAGAGAGGGAGAGACAGGGAAGAGAAGGAAAGGGGAAGAGGTAAGAAGAGAACGAGAGAGAAAGAGAGAGGGGGAAATAGCCGTTGGGAGATAGGAAGATGAAGATTTTGAATTATTAGAGAGCGGAACTGAACTTTTTGAATTTGTGTTGGATCTGGATCCAGTCTTTAGGTTTTCCACCCACACACTCCCAAGTCCAAAGTCCAGTCACTTTGAGGATCCCATGGACTTTTTTTTTCATTTTTTAAATTGTATAAAAAAATTAATAATTACCCATATATAAGGTCACTTTCCCTAATTATTTTATGTTAAGAAAAGTAGCTACAAATAATAAATTTGTAAAAGAATTTATTCACTTTCCTAGATTACTCTTATTTACTTTCTTATGGATTTCTCTTTCTAAGTTATTATTTCAAGCTCTCATTATCTCTTATATTTTTGGAACTATGAGGATATTTTTGAAAAAAATATTGTATACTTTATTGATATTGTAAATGGACTTATATTTAAGAACAATTTTTTCCGTAAAATTCTATTTATATATAGGAACGGAGGGAGTATGTATAAATTTAGCAGTATTAATAAATTTATGCATGATTATCAATAAGAAATTACTATTATTTTCTAAAGCATACACAATAAGAACTCACAATCATGGTTTTTCAATAGGGCGTTGCTCCGGTACTCTTTTGAAATATGACGCTTTGAAATAGTTTATCATTTACAGTATAAAATAATAAATTGCAAATTATAAAAGTTATAGAAGAAATCATGGAAAATTAAGCCTATAGGGTATGAAACCCTTCCACTTTTAGATGAGCACTTGGAATTGCATTTTTACTTCATTTGTTTCTTAATATCTGTCACTTTAATGTTTTTGCACATGTATTATGGAATTGTATTAATATTTTTGTTTTTATTAAAATTACCACCTAACTTCCTAATATACCATTCACCTCTCTTAATAGTTAAGACTTTTATGTACCAAAAAAAAAATTAGTTAAGACTTTTCAATTTTTCTATCATCATTTAGTTAAGAGTATAATTGGTAAAACATAACTAATGTTCTCTTGAAATTGTAAAATTGACAAATAAATAGGAACAAATAAACGTCCAAAATGGTGACATGTATATAGGAAAAGAGCAAGTAATTATGAAAAGAATAATTACAAAAAAATTACAAGTTTGGGTTGTTTTGGACATGTAGAATGGTGATGTTGCCTTGTGTATCAAAATCACCTCACATGAGGTGCGTTTTACCTCTTTGAGTGCAATAAAAAGGTTTTTGTCTTGTGTCAGTGGCAAGACACATATTGCCTCAAACAAGGCGTGTTTGTTGAAGCTAGGTATGAAAAACACTAGAAGGGGGGTTTGAATATGATTTTGCAAATAAAACGTTTCCCTTTAAGATTTCAAGTAAATCTTTCGGTTTCTTAGGATAGAAGGTGCAAAGGGTAAAAGATGGATGACACAATGATTTTATCCTGGTTCACTTGAAAAACCTCAAGCTACCTCTAGTCCACCCGTTAAGGTGATTTGTTCATTCTTCGAATGAAGGTAATCCACTAAACAAAGGTTGTTACAATCTGCACTAGCACAACTTGCTAAGTGACTAACATACATATGAGCTAGCAACCACTAAGACACAAGTCTTAGTCTTCTAAAGGCTTCTGACCGAATCTGGTCCCTTAAAGAATTACAAACAAGTTTGAAACAATTTGGGTTTACAATGAAGTGCTTCTAAACAAGCAAGTGTACACATATTTTGAACACTGAAGAAATAGATTGCTAAGGAATTCGCTTAAGTGTAATGCAATGTTGTATCTTGGTTTCTTAGTTATTTCTTCCTTTCTTCAGCCTTTATATACTCCAAGCTTTACGTGATGTTTTCGTTGAAGGATTCTATCCGTTGGAGGGTAATTCTGGAAATTCCAGAACCTGTTGTGGCTGATCCTCGTTAGGTAGGCGATCAGAATAGTACATTGCGTTTGTACTTTTGATAGTGACCCTTGCCTTTTGCTTTTGACTTCTGATCTTTAGAGGCGCTTCTCATTGGAACTAGTGAGGCTTCGAATCAGAGTCACGAGGTTGCTTGGATCTTCAGAACTTCAAGTCTTCAGCATCTGGACCGTTCACTCAGGACTTCTGGTCTTCAGAGTCTTCAGCACTTGATCTTCAGAACCCGTTATCAGAGCTTTGTCTTCATAACTTCTGAAGGAAAATTCTACCATTCATCAGAACATAGTGATTGGAGAAGTGGATTATAGGTCAATGTTTGGTCTTTGACTTCTGATGTATTCATCTTTGAATCAGAATCAGAACATATTTATCAAACACTTAAAAGACAAACGTTAGAGTACCAAAATTGTTCATCCACAAATAAATACTTGTTATCATCAAAACCTAGAGATGTACAACAGAACCAAATCGTGGTCTTACAATCTCCCACTTTTTGATGATGACAAAACTATTTTGATGTATCAAATTTTCCTTTACATAAAAAACACATTTAAAAAATTGATTCTTTAAATTATCAATTTTTTTTGTTACAAATGAGGGGCTAGCCCCGAAATAGAAATGAAAGCTAAATAGCAACAGGCCCTACAGTAGGGGAAGAGGGAGACAACATGTCCTTCTGCAACAATAAGTGTCACTCGCCAAACGACACTTCAAAAGAATGCATTCCAAATGGAAGAGATAAGCCCACCTTAGCAAGGTAGTTCGCCAAAGAGTTAGCTTCCCTTGGAATATTTTGAATCACAATTAAACCATGGTCTGATATCTTCTGTAGAATATCCCAGGCAATCTCACCATATTGGTGTGAGGAGGAAGCATTACAATCCTGCAACAGCTCAACCACTTAGTGAAAGTCACTTTCAATAATAACTGGAGAAATTTCCCAGCTGATAATGAAATCCATTGCAGCTTGCACAACCATAAGCTCAACAAAGAAAGTATATGCCAATGTAGGCCTCCAAGGTTTCGACTGAACCCTTTCGACCACGAACCTGCAGCGTCGTGAAATACCCCTCCACAGCTGGCCTGGAGCTCACTGCTGAGTGCTCCATCAACATTGGCCTTAATCCAACCCTCGGGTAGCCTTGTCCAATGGTGAGACCTGGCACGCGAACCTCCCCTCCCGAACACGTCCAACGGCTAGCCTTGTAACACATTCAGCGAGGACGATAACCCATATGATGCGATCTCTTCCATTCCCAAGGAACGAATAAACCTCCAAATACGCGAGGGGCTGTGCGGAGTACCATTGAAGACGAGCTCGTTTCGCATTCGCCAAATCGCCGAGAGTGCCGTCGCGAAGAAGCGAGGCTAGTCCAGATTCGAGCCATCCATGAACCTGCCAGTGATATTACCTAAAGACCAAACATGCCAATTTGCAGTGAAGAAAGCAGAGGGACTAACCGTAGATAAAGCAGCAACCCAAAAAGGTGCAATGGCACTGCAATCACGGAACAAATGTATCAAAGTTTCGGCCGCACTTTGATAGAGAGGACATACATTAGATGATCCCATGTGACGACGAACTCGAGCGACATTGGTGAGCACCCCGTTATTCAATAATTTCCAGAGAAACACACGCACCCTCTGGGGTCCTTTAATTTTCCAAACTACCTTCCATAAATTATCATCTAAGCGACGGTGTAACGATGGAGAGATAAGGTCGTGAGCGGTTCTGGCAGTGAAGCTCCCGGCTGGGCTCAAGGCCCATTGGACTCCATCCTGGGCGTCGCCGTCGTTGAACAGACTCTTATTACTGAGAATTTCACTGACAATCCTGCACGGTAAAAAGTTAGAGAAAAAATAAGTTTTCCAACCTCTCCCAGGTTCAAAATAGTGATTATTGTTATGAATAAAGTCTAAGCAAGTGATGGAAGAGAAAGGAGAATAGAGAAGCAAGAGTGAGACAAGTAATTATGTGGAAATGAGGTGTGGCTGCTTGATGCAGCCTCCTTTATTTATAGCATAAGAACTAGGTCAATTACATGGAGAGGAGATACATGGCCCAAACCCATATGGTCATCATATTCATAACACTCCCCTTGGATGACCATCCCTTAAGAATGTGCCTCATTAAAACCTTACTAGGAAAAACCCAGTGGGATAAAAACCTAGTGAAGGAAAAAGAGTACATCATTCTATAGCTCGTCTTTGTACATTGCCTCATTAAAAACCTACCATGAAAAACCCAATGGGAAAAAATACATGGTTAAGGAAAAAAGAGTACAATGCATTTTAATTGAGATCTTCTAGCCGACAAACTCCGATATTTCGCACAAGTTTTTCAAATGTTGTTGTTGGAAGAGTCTTCATAAATAAGTCTGTCAAATTATCACTTGAACGAATTTGTTGGATGTATGTCATCATTCTTTTGTAGATCATGAGTGAAGAAGAGTTTCGATGATATGTGCTTTGTTCTATCTCACTTGATGTATCATTCTTTAGCCTTGTGTTGTCTGCAAGGTGATGGATGAATCTCCGATGTAGAATTTCTCATATTCAGATTTGGACAATGAAACCGAAACTGGTTAAAAGCATGTTCTATTTTGCCAATCAATGACCAATTCAAAACCAAATAACTATGCAATATCCTTTTATATCATTGGGGTATAGACTTTAAGTCCAAAGACTCTTATATTTTTGCAAATGAATTGCTTCTTTATATGTTGGCCAACTACACCCTTTAATATGGGTTCAATATTCTCGCACTTATAATATTGAGCGCTACTTATCTGTCGACAATTTTTTCAAGCTCTTGGTTGTATCAATAATCACAGGTACCTGAACCTCTTCAGGAGGTTTAAACAATTTTCGTAATCTCTATTCTTTTCATGATAATTTTCCTCATAATAAGACCATCTTCCTTCTCTAAGATTTATCTTTCTAACCAAGTTTAGGCATGCTTAGCCTAATAAAATTTCAATAGAAAATGACATTTGCAGCATAAAGAAATTTAGAAATCTCTTTTAGGTAAGAGAATGCATTATTTTGAACTATATGTTCACATTATTGTGTGCGAGTATATATATGCATTCTACACAAATTTTTAGAGCTGCTTAGTTTTTCTCTCCCTGATGCCGAGAAATAACGATAAGTAAGATATGCAATATCTCGTGGCAATAACTCAAATTCATAGCATAATCTCAGCTTTCTTTAATCTCATCTAAGTGTTTCCTGCTGGACAACGGAGAACACATAGCTCACATAAAAAGTTCTTAGATGAGAGATATTAGGTTCCTGACAATGAACCAATTGCAATGGAGAGAATTATAATGATTCGTTGGCTTGATGCATATAGATGTAGCAACATCACATTTCCAAAAAAATAAGGACATTTGTTCTCTTAATATCTTTGCCAGATCATTTTAAATATGAACATGTGCAACTCAATATTCAAAATTATGTCACATACCAACTTGATCAAGGTTGGAAATTTCACTCTATCAAGGTCGATGCATTGATAAACACTGAATATGTGCACATATATCACATCAATTATATTCAAGAATCATAGGGAATTCCCCTTATTTTGCCACTATTTTAATTTTTGGCTTTGAGAACAAAATCTGAGAAATAGACTTTTGCATCATAGGACTCCGGATGGTCTAACCGGTCATATGCCAATCATAATCACTTCTTCCATATGAAGAACTTCACTAATCAAAATAATGCTTCAATATTTCATTTAATATTTTCTCGGATTTTCGTGCTGATAACGTGTTATGAATAAAGTCTAAGCAAGTGATGGAAGAAAAAAGAGATTAGAGAAGCAAGAGTGAGAAAAGTAATTCTGTGAAAATGAGGTGTGACTGCTTGATGCAGCCTCCTTTATTTATAGCATAAGAACTAGGTCAATTACATGGAGATGAGATATATGACCCAAGCCCATATGGTCATCCTATTCATAACAATTATTCTATTAATTTAATTTTTTTACATTTTCGTAAATGAACATATATATGTTTTAAAATAACTATCAGTAAATTAATTTTACTGATTAGCTTATTTTTTTAAGGGAGCCTATTTTAATTAAAATTATGTGGTCAATCAATTGTTTTTAACTTAGTTATGACAAGTGTTAACTAATTAAAAATAGAGTTTAACTAAATTAAATAAATGTTATTAAAAGTATTAATTTCTCCAAAGTTCTTTATGTTTAAATTATTATATAAGTAGAAAAATGCTTTTAATAATGAGTTTAATAGATATACACTGTCAGTGACATCGAATCAATGTTTGCCACGTAGGAGAGAGAGTTACATTCATTTTTAATTTTAATTAAATAAAAACATATTTGCTTATTTGGCGGAATTCAATTGGATGAGTTGGGTAAGCGGGTCGAAGTCCGCAGGCTGGCCCGCGAGACCGCGGACTAGTGCGGGCTATAGCCCGGAAAATAGAGGACCGCAAAAATGCAGGCCTACGCGGAGCGGGCCAGCGCGGGGCGGGTCAATGCGAGGCTGGCCTACGAGGGCAAAAAAGGGGGTGAGAGAGGCCAAAGCCCGCAGATCGGCCCGCGAAACCGCAGACTAGTGCGGGCTATAGCCCGGAAAATAGAGGACCGCTAAAATGCGGGCCTACGCGGGGCGGGCCAACGCGGGGCGGGCCTACGCGAGGCGGGCTTGTGCGGGGCGGGCCTGCGCGGGGCGGGCCGCCCGTGTACCCAACTCTAGATGTCAGGGTAAACTATTTTACACTGAGAGTGCATATCTATTAAATTCTTTAATAATTGATGATAATAGAAAATTAGTCTATTGCAATTAATAACTTAATGATTATAAGTGAGTAGTCTATATTATTTATTTATTTTCACTTTCATTAAAAATAATATTTTTCTATTTATTAATTAATATCATTATATATTGAAATAAGTTAATTTGAGGTTTTGATATCGAAAAAGAATATATAACTTTTATCCTATTCTGACAAGATAAGTTCTATCTTAGCTCCCCCTCAGATAACTTTTACATATGATGAACATGATAAGAGACAGAATAGTGTTATCTATCCTGCTGACGCAACAAACACTAGATAACAACAAGATATGATTACTATAATATCTTCTCATCCCTTATCCTGTCCACCAAACGGATCCTAAAGGCTTAGATTTTCACATGATAATACATGAGGATCCAAATCCGTTAGTAATTAATCTCTAATTTAATTAAATGATGAAACATTTTTTTTTGACGGATAATGAAACACATTCTTAAAATCTTTTTTTTTTTGAAAAACATCCTTGTATCGAAATTAAACTCGTAGAAAATTACGTTAGTAAAAAAAAATCTGTGCAGTAAAAATAGTGGTGAGTTGTATATTGTGTTAAAGAGCTCGCAGTGGGTTTGGCAGAATTGCAGTTTGCCCTTCTCCTCTCCTCTCCTCTCCTCTCCTCAATCGGAGTTCATTCGATCAATCAATCGATCAGGATGTCGGAGATGGCGAGCACGGATCCCGAGGGAGTAGACGGAGTACGGATGACATGGAACGTGTGGCCCAGCAGCAAAGTCGAAGCAAGCAAGTGCGTGATCCCATTAGCGGCCACCGTCGCCGTGATCCGCCCTCACCCCGACATCCCTCGCCTCCCGTACTCCCCTCTCCGCTGCAAAACCTGCACCTCCGCCCTCAACCCCTTCGCCCGCGTCGACTTCACCGCCAAGATCTGGATCTGTCCGTTCTGCTATCAACGCAACCATTTCCCTCCTCACTACAACGCCATCTCCGAGACCAATCTCCCCGGTGAACTCTACCCTCAATACACCACCGTCGAATACACCCTCCCTCCTCCTCACTCCGATCCTTCCTCCTCCTCCTCCTCCTCCCCGGTGTTCCTCTTCCTCCTCGACACCTGCCTCATCGCCGAGGAGATCGGTTTTCTCAAATCCGCTCTCAGTCAGGCAATTGAGCTTTTACCCGACAATGCCCTCGTCGGTTTCATCTCGTTTGGGACTCAGGTTCAGGTTCATGAATTAGGTTTCTCTGATATCTCAAAGGTTTATGTCTTCCGAGGTTCTAAGGACATTCCCAAGGATCAGATTTTAGAGCAGCTTGGTCTTGCTTCTGCTTCTGCTTCTGCTAGGAGACCGCAGAAAGTTGCACCTTCCTCCAATTCGCTCGTCTCGCGCTTCTTGATGCCTGCGTCGGATTGTGAATACACTCTCAATGCGGTAACTGGTTTATCAATGGCTTTGCTTTTGTTTACTTTACTTGCATTTATCACTCAGTGGCTTGATTGTGTTGTGACCTCAGCTGCTCGACGAATTGCAAACCGATCAGTGGCCGGTTCCACCTGGCCGCCGCCCCGCTCGCTGTACTGGTGTTGCCTTGAGTGTTGCTGCCGGTTTGCTTAGTGCTTGTAATCCTGGGACGGGGGCTAGAATCATAGCTTTGGTTGGGGGACCCTGCACAGAAGGACCCGGCACGGTATATCAGTTTGTTTTCTCTTATATACTACTGTATAGTGTATACTCCAGTTTGCTTGTTTGTTATTATTATCTCTACTACTTTTATTGGGATATGAGATAAATTACTGTTTGTATACGAATACTCATCATTCATCAGGATTTTAACATTAGGAATGAACGCGTTTTGGTGTCTTTAGTTCTGTGGTTGTGTGTTGATAGAGACAGAACTTTAAATTAGATAATTGCTTAAGAAATTGATCTTTTTGTGTGTGGTAGCTCGCTCCCATTGAAGTGGAATTGTAGTGACGCCATAAATTTCCCTAGCAATCATAGAAACGGAGGTGTTTGAAGTCATGTAGAACTGATTATATTAGGTATTTTAGAAGATATAGGCATCCTGCCAACTATACTTATGAGGATTGCATATTGAGAAGTTTGTGATATTCAGTTTCTTCTGTGCCATTGACATTTGGACAGAGAATAAAATAGGGGATACTCTCATCCCTTTGTCTTAATTTGGGTCAAAAGGTTGTATGGTATATTTAGTAAATGTTGAGCAGAACTATGGTTCATTCCGTGCTTGTTCTTGTTCATATTGACAGTTACTGAACACTCCATTCACAGAATGTCTCTGACACTGAAGATTTTATAATTTATTTGCAGATTGTGTCAAAAGACCTGTCAGACCCTGTGCGCTCTCATAAGGATCTCGATAAAGACGCAGCACCATTCTTTAAGAAAGCAGTCAAATTCTATGAGAGTCTCGCGAAACAGCTTGTTAGCCAGGGTCATGTTTTGGATCTTTTTGCATCAGCACTTGACCAGGTGAGTGCTCACACTAATTTTCTCAAATTTTTCAAATTATTTCACTTGATAGTTGGATATAGAATGTATGTATAGATCACAGTGCTTCTGAGTTTCAGAAAGTTAGACTTTTGAAGCATGCAGTATTATTGTGCAGTTCAATTTTCCCAAAGTCCACTTTTGAAGACATATAAGCCCACATTTCAAAACTTTTTAACTTTCAGTTTTGAAACAATCAACGCTTTGGAAAGAAGCCAAGTTTTTTAATAGATTAGTTCTCTAATTTTTTAAATCTTTAAAAAATAAAATAAATAATAATTATTTTTTCTTGAAATAAGTCCAGCTTACTAGTGGTGGATTTCAGAAATCATTTTCGATTTTTCGTATGCTTTTTCCTGATTTAACAGTTTTAATGCTTCAAAATTTTAAACTTTCAGTTTTGAAACAATCAACGCTTTGGAAAGAAGCTAAGATTTTTAATAGATTACCCAAGTTCTCTAATTTTTTAAATCTTTAAAAAATAAAATAAATAATAATAATTTTTTCTTGAAATAAGTCCAGCTTACTAGTGGTGGATTTCAGAAATCATTTTCGTATGCTTTTTCCTGATTTAATTTCATGAAAATATCTTATATTTATTGCATTTTTGTGATATATTTAAATAGAAGCATGCTATACATACCATAGTTCGCCTTCACTATAGTGAAATTTCCAGGGGCTTGTATACATCCTCTGAATTTACCTTTGTTTCTCTCTAACTGCCAACACTTGTCTACAAGGCCTCTAAGGCTATATATATATATATATATATATATATATATATATATATATATATATATATATATTCAATGTGGGTGTTTGTAGTCATGGCACTTCGTTGGCCAATAGTTATATCTGCTTTAGATAGAAGCTGTTAATGTTTTCAAACTTCAATCTTGAATTCTTACTATCGACTTCTTTTTTTTTGAAAAGGATCTTACTATGGACTTTATTGGGGGATATGCTAGAAAGTTTTTGTTTATATTATGCATTAGGCAGTAATGAAAATGAAGTTGGTATTATTGTCAGATTGTTGCATTGAGAAACAATTAGGATCTAATTCTGCTCATTCTTTGTTTTGTGCTGATCCATGTATGTTTTAAATATATAGGTTGGAGTTGCAGAAATGAAAGTTGTGGTTGAAAGAACTGGTGGCCTTGTTGTCCTGGCTGAAAGTTTTGGTCATTCAGTCTTCAAGGACTCTTTTAAGCATGTTTTTGAGGAAGGGGAGCAATCTCTTGGACTTTGTTTTAAGTGAGCATTGTCCCATATCAAATGTTTCTGATATTTTCTTTGTATTGATGCATTTTCATTTTTCTCTCCCCTTTCTCTTATTTTCTTAATTTCTTTAGATATCTTGCTCACCTGTTATCAGACATACTCACTGCCAAGTTTGTTTATATTTCAGTGGAACATTTGAGATAAATTGTTCAAAGGAAATCAAAATTCAGGGAATAATTGGACCTTGCACGTCGTTGGAAAAGGTTCGATCATCTTATGTTTGAAACTCTTAACTACACGTTGCTTATTGACTCTGGAATTGTAGTTTGTGTTGGGTCAACGGTATTAAGAGTGAGCCGATACATGATATTTCTGGATTCTGATGGTTTACCATCACATATTGCAGAAAGAGCCTTCTGTTTCTGATACTGTTATAGGAGAGGGGAACACAACTGCATGGAAGATGTGTGGTCTTGACAAGAGTACGTGCTTGACTGTGTTGTTTGATCTTTCATCAAGTGATCGTTCAAACACTCCAGGTGGTGCCAACCAACAACTGTACCTGCAGTTCCTTACAAGGTTATAATGGGGAAATTTCACTAATAGGATCTCATACATATATGATTTTGTGCATATTACGATTTGCACACTGGGCCTTGAATATTAATGATAATGTTCTTATGGCAGTTACCAGGCGCCAGATGGTCAATTAGTGCTTCGTGTCACAACAGTAACCAGAAGATGGGTAGACAGTTCTGTTAGCTCTGAGGTAGTTTCAGTCTTTTTTTTATCTATGGCTGAAGATGTCTTTTTATTTGTCATTGTCAAAGAAATAGTTGGAGCTTGTGAATTTCATGATATTAAGAAGCTTCAAAGTTTTTTCTTTAAGCACTTCTTGCTGTCTAGTCTAATTCTCAAGTTATTTCATTTGCAGATAGCTGACCTTATCACATTTACGTATTTATTTTCTATATTTATGACAAAGTGAAAGTTAGTTGTTTAGTCCTGTTAGAACTGACATCAGAAGAGAAGAAAATACATTGATTTTATTTAGAAAAATGAATGCAGCTTCTGAGGGTTTCGAGAGCCTAAGTTCTCCCTAGAATTCCCAATTTTACAATATGGATGCCTTACAATGAGTTCCCTTTTCCTTTTTATACTACACTAACTTCCTAACTAAATAAACCATTCACACTTTAGGTTAGTTACTTATTATTACAACAAGGTTAGTTACTTGTTATTACAATAACAACCTCTATCAACCTAACTATCACTCCCCTCCCTATTCCTATCAAGTCCGTATGTTGCTTGCTATTTAGGACTGCATTTTATTGGGAAGGAGATTGTTAAATTGATAATTGGCAGGACCTTTAATTGTTACATTACTATGCAATTTAGGAATTGGTTCAAGGATTTGACCAAGAAACTGCTGCAGTGGTAATGGCTAGATATGCTTCTCTGAAGATGGAGACTGAGGTATGTCACAAATTATCTAACTATCCATTCTATATGGTATTTTAACACCATTGGGTTTTATTTGCTCAAGCTGCATTATTTTATAATTTGTTCGAATGGATATTGTTGGGAGTTTCAGTAAAACATGAAATTGGGAGAAATGGTTTTATAATTATTAAAATTTGCACTTGTTTATTGTTTTGCTATTATCTTGCTACAAATAACCGTTTTGCCAGATATGAAATTGAGTTGTTGGACATGTATTACATGTTATATCTCTTTTAAGTAAACTATTTTTATAAACAAATGCCTTACTGGGCATCAATTTTTGTTTGATCAGGAAACATTTGATGCCACACGGTGGTTGGATAGGTTCCTCATCCGGCTCTGTTCCAAGTTTGGTGACTACCGCAAGGATGATCCATCATCTTTTACATTAAACCCGTCGTTTTCGCTGTTCCCCCAGTTTATGTTCAATCTTCGACGCTCACAGTTTGTACAGGTACCTTCGATTGTAATTTTCTTCCTTACCTACTTTTCAAACTTATTTGTTAACTTTGTGGCATATGGATGGTGAATTGTATTGGCAGGTTTTTAACAACAGTCCAGATGAGACTGCATACTTCCGCATGTTGTTAAACCGGGAAAATATTAGTAATGCAGCCGTCATGATTCAGCCATCTCTAATATCATATTCATTTAATTCACTGCCTGCACCAGCATTGTTAGATGTGGCTTCCATTGCCGCAGACCGGATTCTGTTGCTAGATTCATATTTCAGTGTGGTTATTTTTCACGGGATGACAATAGCTCAGTGGCGCAACTTGGGATACCAGAACCAACCAGAACACCAGGTCTGTGCATAGTCCTGCTAAGGAAATTTTTACCTCAAAATTCAGCGTGCAAATTATATAGATTTTATAATTTAATCTTCTCATTGGGGAGGCATTAGTTACTTTCTGTTACTTTTTCTATGGAACTTGTTTTGCTCTGAGCCATATTTATGTTTAGTGTTGTGAGTTGTATCTACCATTATTCCTTTCATCACTCTGCTGATAACTTTAATATATGGCACAGGCATTTGCCCAGCTATTACGAGCTCCACATGATGATGCCCAAATGATAATCAGAGAACGGTTCCCTGTCCCTAGATTGGTAGTTTGTGATCAACATGGTTCCCAGGTCAGTACTGTTTAGCTAAAGCAATTTGAGTGTTATTTTTCTTATTAAATGTTGCAGAGTCTTTCCTGAATTCTCATACCATGAGCAATACTGATGTAAATTATTTCTAACCCTTCCATAACATACTGTCCTTTTCTCCCCGTCTATTAATTCCCTTAAGTTTAGATTTTCATCATGGAAAACTTAGCTTGGTTTTCATTGATGTTTTGAGCAGGCTAGATTTTTGTTAGCAAAGCTGAATCCCTCAGCAACATATAATAGTGCACATGAGATGGCTGCTGGTTCAGATGTAATCTTTACTGATGATGTGAGCCTTCAAGTTTTCTTTGAGCATCTGCAAAGGCTGGCTGTCCAATCTTGACAGCAGATAATTGTAGAGACATACAGTTTAGGGTTCTGGACTTTTTGGTTTGGGGAATTCACCAATGATGTGTGTCCTGCCATATGCTGTTGCATTCAGTTATTTTCCTTTCTTTCCTATATTCTTAACGAAGTGAAGGTCGGAGGCCTGCATAAATTGAGGAATAACGAAGGAAGACCTGAAACATGATTCTTTGAGGTTCTGGTGGAATTTTGTTTAATGGAGAAAATAAATGGTTCAAAAGTATGTAGAGTTTGGTTATTGCGGAAAGAAGGGATCGAGATTCGAGTTAACAGCTACCTCTGCCACAGCAGTATAGCAAATGAGGGAGATATTTATCTCATTTTTTTTTTCAGATTTGTTTTGTCCTGGATATTAATTTTGGGTTCCTCATCTGGTAAATTCATATAGTTGTTTACATTTACATGCTCCCTAGGTTGCAAAGTAACTTAAGTCATTTTGTCATGTTGGAGTTTGAAAGCATACCTCTTCATATTGTTTTGTATTGTATATTGAGAAGTAATGCATACAGGACTCATCGTGGTGAATGAATGCTGTGATCCCTGTTTACGTTCTGACTTCCATGCCTGCCTAAAAAAGGTCAAAATCTCCTTATTATAAATGAACCGAGTCCACTAGCCTTTACTAGGGGTATTGGAGAATGGGGGCTAGACACCCTAAGCGAGGGAAATGAAGAGAACAAATGAGTAAAAGATGTGATATATGATTAGATGTGATAGAAAGAAAGATGTATAGAGGAAAATGAGTGTATGTCTCTTGTTTGTGTGTTTAATTGAGGGTGTATTCTGGTTGGTTATGTCTAAATACATGTCGGATTCTGTCAGAGCTATTATGTTGGGTTGGTTTGGGTTTTCTCAAATTTTACTAGTCATTCATAACTTAACTTGTGATAGGGTCATTCATAACATAGGGATATACAATGTCTTCAAAAATAAGAAAAACAATAGAAAATTATGGAATGTTTGATTGCAGTTTTAGTTTTCAGTTTTTAAAATAATTTATAAAAACAGTTTTCAGAAGAAGAAAACAATATGAATGACATATTTTCCAACATTTATAAAACTGATATCTGAAAACTAAATATAGAAACTGAAAACATCTTTTAGTTGTTTTTGTTTTTTAGTTTTAAAAACTGAAAAATGAGAACTATTTTCAAAACAGTTTTTGAAAACAGGTCGTACCAAACAAGTTTTCAGTTTTTAAAAGCTGAAAACTGTTTTGAAAACAGGAAACATACAGGTCCTTAGTATTTTTTTTCTAGACCTTTTGGTCACTCCCTTGACCATGTTGAGGTATTTCATAACCACTCCCAATGTATGATTCCTACTAGGTTGACAGAGTGACCATGGTTTAGTTGGACAATTTCAAGACCCTTTGGTCATTCCTTTGACTTGTAACCTTCATAATAGGAGATTTGACCAAATTGAGGTTGCAAATGAACCAGCTTGGTTCTGAAATGTGTTTTGTTTTGGTTGAATTTGACCAAAATCGATCAATGGACAAAACTAATACCCATAACCTCCCTCACCTGTGAAGAAACTAGTAAAATTGGCAAGGACCAATTCTTGCACATAGCGTTGTAGAGACATCTGAGAGTATGACAAATACTTCTATTAAGATGATTATGGATTGACTTGCTTTTTGAGATTCGACGATGATCTGCCAATTTGTAGCAAAGGAAATTAATGTGCTCAAAACTTTCAAAGGTGCCTCATAAACCCGCTCCTCTGCATCCTCCAATTATGCGACCATTACCTTAGCCTTCATGCGAGACTTATCCTTCCCCTTGGGTGAATCTCCTTTATTGACGACTTTTGACGTCTCTTAACTTAGACCAACTAATACATGCATGCTTATTGGAGGAAGGACCTATGATAATGCCATTTATGGAGAGCTTATTGGAGTTATAATTCAATAATGACTTCCAATTTAGCTTGTATTGCTAGTATTGTAATCTTCCTCACTTGTATTTTCTTTGTTTTTATTTCTTTTGAGCTTGTATATTGGCCTACTTAGAATTATGATTGGGCGTATTCCGACCTAATAGGGTTTTGACTTGTATATTGGTCCATTATAGGGTCTATCACTTAGATGTGCCATGATGGGCCTAGCTCATGCTACATGGTTGAGTTCTTTAGAAGCTCCTCCTATAAAAGGGGCTTCTTCTTTTTATTTAGGACATATAAAGTTTTTTAAATCGTGTTCTCTCTCAAGATTTTCTGAAGGAACTTCCTTAGGGTTTTATCAAGTGGCTTCATGTGTGGCAATCCAAAACCAAGACTTTTCAATCTCATCCATGGATGATTGTGGTGCCTAGATCCATTCCTCGTCCCTTCATCATCTTTTATTTCTTCTCTTTTGGTTACAAGTTACTCATAGCGAATTTGGTTTCTTAGGCCATAAGTAACTAGATCTAGTAGTTGTGGACTTTCCTTGCATGGATCCTTATCACCAACCACAAGGCTCAACTTAGTATTGGTCACCTGCCTTTACAATATTTGTGTTCAAGTTCTTCACTTCACTTAAGTTTTATATTTTCCATTTCTTTGTTTCTTTTTAACTTAACTTTTTTTTCTATAGATTTGCAATTTCTTAGAATGATTAAGGCCTTTTAAGTTGCTTTCAATTGGCTCTATACTTATTAATAAACAACTCTTTTTCTTATTCATTTTGAAGCTTTAAATTAAGCATACTAATTCACTATGCACGTACTAAAGAAAACAATTTGTTCCAAATGATGTGACCGAGTGGCCTTGTAGCTTCGACTTTGGTTGGTTGACCGAGGAAAACCACCCTTGGCCTTGGCAAATGTCAAAGGTTCTAAATTATACTCCCTCCGTTTTAAAATAACTGTCAACTTTAGAAAAATTTTTTATTTCAAAATAATTGTTCACTTAGAATTTCAAGAAAGCATTAATTGATGTTTTTCCAAACAATACCCTTACAAAAAGAATAAATTAGGAGAGATAAAAATGTATTCTAAAGGGTAAAGTAGAAAAACAAATGAAATTTTTCTAAAAGTTAACAAAATTAATTACACTTCTTAATATATGTGTTTTTTACAAAGTGGACAATTATTATGAAAAAGAGGGATTACTTATTAAACGGAGACATCAAGTTGAAGACATCAAATATGACTCGAACCATGTCATTGTCAATGTCATCCAACTTCTTCTGCCAAGATTGCTGGATGTCAACCACCTTGGTCGACCTTTCTTAATCTTTTTCTACCAACTTTTCATTAGCAATTGAGAGGCCCTCACCTTCAGCATGTTCGATGATGTTCTTCAACTTCTTATCTTTCCAAGCTAACACTACCACGTCCAAGTTTAGATTTTTCTTTCGAGGCTCATAAGTTGACAGCTACTTGTCGGTAGCAACCTTGGATTCATTGACTTAAGCATTGAAGTGTCTTCTACATGTGACCAACACCATTACCGTCCTAGGCCAAACCACGACAGAGCTCAGCCACTGAGCACGGCAAGAGAAACAATCCTGAATCTAGGAAGAACACCATCATCCATCATATATTTCATTTATCTCTCTTCTCTTTCTATCTCTCTTTAACGTTGTGTTTGGAAGACATGAAAATGCTAGGAAAGAAAAAGGCCATGATGGAATATGGTGGTGGGATTTCCGTATTTCCATCATGGGGATGACAAACCCAGCTAAGTAGTCCACGTCATGCGCCTTTGTGGCCCAAACTCGCCTTGTTCTACTAGGGATTTTATGGGAAGAGGTCGCGCCGACCTGTGCGGGGCATGACCGACCCACATAATTTTTCTTTTATTTCTATTCCTCTCATTCTTGCATCTCTTGCCACCCAAACAGGGGTGTGAAAGCAACTTTTTTCTATAAATTATGGTTGACGATGGAAGATGGAATAAAAAATGAGAGATAGATAAAATGAAATAATGATTGAACTCTATTCAGGATGAATAATATTGAATTTACCACCCATATCCACCTCCACATTGTTCAAATGTATTGAGAAATGAGAGAAATAAGTGAAATGCTATGTAATGTGACAGGATATACAGAGAGATAGAAAGAAAAATGAGTGAAAATGAGATGCTAGAAAAAGTGAAGTGTGAATATATCATTACTCTTGATAGAAGAGAGAGAGAGAGAGAGAGCAAAATGCCCGTGTAGTGTATTAATCAAAATCAAAACTGAAATGAAAAATCAGTTTGGCGCCATCCCCCTCCATTAGCATTTAGCAGAGAAGAGAAAATGTACTTGAGCAGCGATTCACAGAGTATGGATGTTGACGACGAGGGCGAATCACAATCACAATCACAGCGGTGTTGCTCTCAAGGCCACCGTTCTTCTCTGAATCTTCCAACACACCAAGGTGGCTCAATCTGCCTCGTATGTTTCTCCAACCTCATCTCTAACCCTCACTCCCCAACCATCCATGTCTCCTACGCTCTCTCTCACCTCTCTCGTTCCCTCTCCTTCCCTCCTTTCCTTCACTCCATCCTCACCTTCCACCCTCACTTCCTCCTCTCCCCTCTCATCACCGCCCTCTCCTCCTTCGACGACGACCCCGTTGCCGAACAACTCATCCATCTCGTCCTCGCTCTCGCTGTTTCCCCTCAACAACCTTCCATCCGCCGTCAATTCGTCGCGAGAGTTTCCGATCGCATCTCCTCCGGTGCTTTGGGTTGGAGTCCCCGTCAATTGCACATGGTACGTTAACGTTTCATCTCCTCCACTGTAATTGTTCAATTTCGAACCTAAACACTTGCTATTGTAGGAATTTCATATGATTTTCAAACACCGCGCAGTTGCAATGCGATGAAGCTCTGCGATCGGCAGCATAACAACAACAATTGCAATTGCATCATGATGTAATTGCAACTGGACTGCAATCAGAACTTAAAATAATCAGAACTTACAAAATAGAATGAGGAATTGTTAAGAATACATAGAGATGATATAGCATAAAATGAAAATGTTGCTCTAAAAGGAATGAGGACTTTCATGGAGTGTTTCTGTTGTTTTGATGGTTGTGAATGTGCAGCTTCACTGTCTCGGCGCTCTTCTGAATTGTGAGAAGGATGATGATCTCCATGTCCACATCAAAGATATATATAGCCTCATTTCCGTTCTTGTTACGGGACTTCAGTTGCCAAGGTAAAAAAAGAATGTATTGGTGATGTTGTCAACTTGATGTGCTGTTGACTTCTGAATTTGTTTTACGCTTTGTAAGTCGTATGTTTTCTCGTTGCAGTGAGGAGATTCGCGGGGAGGTTCTTTTTGTTCTTTACAAACTGTATTTTCTCCAAAGTAAATCGGCGGAGGGAGATGGGAGTGATATTTTGATTCGCTTTTGTCCAAAGCTCCTGTACCTGTTGACAAATGTTCTCATGAAGACTCAAAATGATGATGTTCGCTTGAATTGCATTGGTCCGTTGCCAACTTTTCAGTAGTTTTGTTCATTGAAAAGAAAGATTGAAATTTCTTGTTTGTGTGTGTCTTTATGTTTTTCCTTTTGGGAAGCCTATTTTGGACTGGTATTAAGGTGAGAAAATAGGAGACTTTCTCCAAAAAAAGATTTGTTTATTTTCCTTATTTAGACTAATAGTTTCCATTGTTGTTGATTAGCACTTTTGACTTTGCTGGCACAAAAGCATTTGCTTCAGGAAGAATGTGCATGTGATTCTAGTTACATGTCTTCCTCTGGTGGAGTTAACTACAAGGAATCCGAAGATGGAGTCAATGGATCATCTCTGGTTAATCTGTTTGCTGAAGCGATAAAAGGCCCAATGCTCTCGTCCGACAGTCAAGTCCAAATCAGCACTCTAGATTTACTCTTTCATTATTTGTCTTCAGTTGGAACTTCAGGCAATCAGATTCAAGTCTTGGTGGAAGAAAATATTGCAGATTATTTGTTTGAAATATTAAGATTGTCAGGTGAGAACTTTGGGCAGAAATGTCTACTTGTGATGGTTCTTTGAACTCATTGTTGATTGAATGAAATTTTGGTTCGTTATCTGGATAAAGTTTACTCTATTCTAATTTAGCTTCGCTTATCTTTTCCCATCATAAGTTCCATGAGTGAAAAACTTAATTTTGACCTTACTCTGATACCTAGGAGGCTTACTATTTGTTCTGTTAATGAACAGAGTATAAGGATCCAGCAGTGAAAATGTGCCTTCAGCTACTAGATCTTTTATCAACTGCAGAGGAAGTCTTTAAACCAAGGCTTGTTGTTGGGTTTTCAACTTTGATTCCAGTACTACGTTACGTGGCTGAAGTTCCTTTTCATCCAGTCCAATATGAGACACTGAAGCTAATTTTTTACTGCATTTCTGAGTTTCCTGGAGCTGTATCAACTTCTCAGCTGGAGGAACTGGTTCTTATTTTGACAAGAATGTTCAGAAAGCATTCTGATGGGGAGATGGGTATAATTCCCGAGACGTTCGCAATGGCCTGCTCAGTATTTGTCGCTCTTATAAGATCTCCATCTTGTAAAGAAGCATTAGATCTGTCAAAATCAATTGAGGAAGCAATCAAACATGCCATTTCAGCTTGCCTTTATGTCTCTGAAAGGAATATCAACCAAATATTGCAATGCTTGTACCTACTTAAAGAGGCATATGCATACAGTCATGATGGAAACTCCACCAACTCTAGTATACTGGAACTTAGATGCAGCATTCTAGATATATGCAGAACACGTTTACTGCCTTGGCTTCTATCGGACATCAATGAAATGCAAGAGGAAATTGTCCTCGGTTTGCTGGAAATTTTTCATTCTATACTGCTTTTGCATCCTAGTATTGATTCCACAGAATTTGCAGAGACTCTGATTTCATCCTGTTGGTTCAGTTTCTCCTATGGATGTCTGGGCTTGTTTACCGGAGATAGGATGAAACATAGAATATATTTGTTACTTAGTTCACTCATGGATTCTCTACTGGGCATTGATTCTGGACAACCAGTTAGAGATGCTGCTTTACACCTGCCTTCTGACCCTGTTGATTTACTCTTTCTGCTGAGGCAAAGGAGTACCAACCGTTCAGATTTTCCTTCTTGTCAGTCTGCTGCTTTGCTGATTATGTACACCAGTTCACTGTATGATGAAAGGTATTTGAACTGCCAGATCTACTGTACTCTTGGTCCTCTCATTGCCTCCATGAAAATCTATTTTCACTAATAGTTCTCTAACTTTCATTGTCAGACTTGCAGATGGGAAATTGGTTTTAGCTTCTCTTGAGCAATATATTCTCCTTAACTGCGGTGCTTTTCATAATTGGGCAACAGATATTTTGACTGTGACGCGACTGGTGAATCTTTACAGTTTGTTAAGGGGTCTTGGC
Source organism: Lotus japonicus (assembly GCF_012489685.1). NCBI lineage: Eukaryota > Viridiplantae > Streptophyta > Magnoliopsida > Fabales > Fabaceae > Lotus > Lotus japonicus. The sequence goes on from NC_080046.1 coordinate 22,762,765, forward strand.
AATATGGTCTACCAAGTTCAATACAGTCGAGAAGCTGAGGAGATTATATTCCAGCTGATAAACAATGGTGAATGGGATTTACTTTCTGCAAGAACTCACATAGTATCTCTGAAGTGGTTGTTTCGACAAGAGAATATAGTCAAATCATTGTGTCATCAGATTTTGAAATTCTGCCAAAGCTATAACTTAGAAGAGGCTGACATAATTATCGGAAACAATAGCCAAACTATCAATGTACAGACACTTGCAGAGTTAGTATCCACTGGAGAAAACTATGGAGCTAGACTTTTCGTATGCTTATTGGCACAGCTATTCGAGGAAGAAGGCCAGGAACATGAGATGATTTCTGTTTTGAATCTCATGGCAACTATGGTTCATGTCTGTCCAGCTGTTTCTGACCAACTATCTTTGCACGGAATAGCGGCAACAATCAAGACTTGGTGCTTCTCGACAACAACTTTCATGTCCATCTTGATTTTGGCTTTTAATATTTTGAGTTCAGCGCATCCTCAAACACTATCTGCTGATCAGAGTTGGGTTGCAGTAACCATGAAGGTGAGTAAGTGAACTCTAAACTTCTAGTTATGCACCTCATAAACTATAATGTTAATTCAGTATGTAAATTGTAAACTATAAAGTAGTTAGAGAATATATAAATATAATCATTATCATGATTAGAAACTTTCCCTGATTGGCCTCATTTTCCCTGGTTTTGCAATTTGCGGGCCTCAATTTCCTCTTAGAGTTGCCTCATGCCCTCTCTTGTTTTTATTTGGCTAGAGTACTATTTTGGTCCTTCTAATTCACTCTTGCTATTGAGTTAGTCCCCGGATTTTCTAATTGTGTCAATTTACTCTTGATTATTTATCAGACTTAACGTAATCTGTAACCCTCCATCTTTGATGTGGGTATCATTTTGGCCAATTTCGAATTTTGAATCCTGATTTCTGATATGAACATCCTGAAAGATGTAACTTAGCATCCTGGTTTTTGGTATAGCAAAGCATATATGGCAAAACATAATTGATGTGTGGAATGCAGCACCAACACTCATGTTTGGAAAAGTTTGAACTGTACCATGTTATTATATTAATAGATAATGGGTCACAAACAACAAACTGGGGATGGATCATATGAATGATTTAGAACTATAACGGTGCAACTTAAAGTTTGAAACACTGATACCAAATTGAAATAGATTATCGCAAAACATAGTCGGAGATGAGGTAGAATGCAAATAGTGTATGACACTGCAAAAATTCCGTAACTTACCAACTATCCCTAAGCTTACCAAAAAACAAGATGATTGTTCTAACAGCATGTTACCCCTTCTGCAGATGATTGAGTACTCTATTCCAGCCACAATGGCTGATATATTAAGTCATGAAAGTCTCTTCGTTATTGGCATTCTTTCCCTGATTTTGCATCTTTCCACCAATGAAGCACTTGAAGATCCTTCGAAGTCCATTCTTTTTAATACTTGTATAATATCTGCAGTCAACACTGTAGTCTGTGCAGCTTCTTCAAAGGGAGCTGCTTTGTCTGACCATGATGAGGGAACAAGCACCGGAGAAACTTTAATATTTGTTCTTTTACTCAATTACTTCGCCGTTAAAAGGTAAGCCGGTCCACATCAGCAAATAAACTAAGTTATCAATGCTAAAGTTTTAGATTTTAATTTATCTTGGTTAATGGACGCCTGTTTAAAAGAATTGCTTCTTACATTTTACAAGAGTTGCCTGATTATCAATCGTAACTTTAGTGTTTTCTTAGTTCTTAATTTATCTTGGTTAATAGACTCCTTTATTTTTTTATAAAAATTGCTTGTTGCATTTTTCTCCCCTCATGCTTTACCCCAAACAAAAAGAAACAAGTTATCAATGCTAAATTTTCTGTTCTAGCTTGCATGCTGTCATTCCAGGGTTTGTGGATTGGCAAAGCTTCCTTGTTTCAACGAATCCATCAGAGCCACTAGCCTTCATAGGCATCCGTTGCCATGAATTGTGCAGACTTCTGCATTTTGGTTCTTCTGTGATCAAGATTATTGCTTCTTATAGCTTGTTAGAGCTGTTTAACAGAATATCAGATCAAATAAACAGTAAACATGAAGAGTTGAGATGTAGCATTGGGCACTTAATGTCCATAAGGAGTATACTGGAAGGGCTGGTATTTTATAGCGACCTGAGAGTGGCTACAAATTGTGCCCTCTGCCTGTCGATGCTTATGCGATGGGAAAATCATGCAGAGGAAACAAAACTATTAGGACATAGCAGCTGGTGTAGATTGGTTATAGAGGAGATGACAGTATCTTTGGCAGCCCCTTCTCTAGCATCACAATCATTCATGGAGAGTCAAAGGCCTGCAGTCCTTATAGCTATTGCGTTGCTGAAACTGCATAAAATTCCACAGTGGGTGAGATATGTGTTTAATAATTCATGCATATCTGGCATACTTGAGAATATTGCTGCTACTAATTTGAGCTCAGAGATTTTGGTTTTATTTCGAGAACTACTGAAATCCGACTTCTTAAGTACCGAGCAAATCACAACTATAAATCAAATCCTCCAGGTAACTCATTTAAGTTTCCTTATATACTTGATGCTTCATCCTGGTCTGCATACATTTAATTGTTTTATGGCTTTAATGAGTTTTTCCACATGTATATAATTTATATAGTCTACTGATACTGATATATGGTGAACACGTTCAAAAATATTGATTACATAGTTCTGGCATTTGTTGATATTCACAGGAATGCAGAAAGCGCATGTACACAAACAATGCTCAGGAGGGTCTCCCAAAAGAACCAGTGAAGAGGATCCTCACCACACCAGACGATCTTGGAGACATTTGTCGGTACCTCATTGATTTGATGTCATCAGAGACACATTCAGATCCAGATTCATCGGGATTTAATAAGGGCAGTAGAAAGCTCTTGGAAGAAATAGAGCTGTTTTTCAGTACCTTGACCGTAGATGATGGTGGCATTAGATAGCTTGTGTGTTGATAAAACTCTAGTCCACTGGACGCTTGGATCTGAATACTTACAAATTGGTAAGCACGTCTAAAATTCATTGACAAGCTAAAAAAATGATTCTGACTATTTAGATTGAGTCTTGATAAAGCCTAATGTAAATTCTGATTGGCAAAGGTAAATATATGTAAAAACGCTAATTTTCTTGTAATCTATCCTGGTTATTAGTTTTTGTAAGAACTGTTTCCATCTAATAGGAATCTGGTGATTGACATTTGGTGTCATCAGAATAAACCCTTGAAATACTAAATGAAATTCCGACAGAAAAAAATAGCAGAAATACACAATATTTACATTGACAAACTGAAGAATGAGTCAAAGAGAAGAAGCTCTGACTATTTTTGTTTTGAAGGAGAGAAACAAGGTAATAATATTAGAGGAATGGAGCAAAATAGGAATGAGCGAAGGAACGAGATTCATTACTGATAGAACATATCGCACATAAAGTACTAACGCTTGCTGGCAATGCATTTCTTCGGGATAAATCTACCTTCGTTTGCACTCTATCTATCAATACTCTCCAACCGAAAGCAAGTTGATTGGAAGGGGCTTTGACTGCCCAAAGTTTACAGAAAACCCCATTCCCATCATCAGTGAAGTCTTCCTGAATCCCGTCATATGCAGAACTTACCGTATAGGAGCCCGAACTATCCTTAGTCCAAACCCACGCATCCCTCTGTCCTTCTTTTGGATAAAAGGATCCAATCTGTCTCAGAAGTTCATGGACCTTTTCCTTATCTCTGTCCAGCAAGGTCCTATTCCATGGTAATTCCCATACCCAACGCCCTTCTCTCCATGTCTTACTTAAGCTAGCACACTGTTAGGATGACAGTTTATACAGTCGTGGGAATAACCTCCTGAGTGCTCCACCTCCCAGTCAATCTTCATTCCAGAAGGAGACATCTTATCCATCCCCAAGTCTCCTACAAATTGCCTCATTGATGATTGAACCATCTACCTTGATCATCCCAAAACAGACAGAATGGAGATACATTTTTAATGCTAAAACACAAGTGTGCTTTGACTTAATGTTTTAATCTTGACCGTTGATGGTTAGATCTAACGGTCGTGATTTATTCTCATTTTCTCACATAAGATTACCTTTCTCATAAGATACATCCTCTATATATATATATATAGAATTTAGATATAGATAGAATTTAGATATAGATAGATTATGTTTTTCAATTGCTTGCAGTAATATATCTTCAACATACTTAAGCTATGAGATGTCGACAATTAAAATAGAGACTTCAATGTTGGAGGTTTCAAGATTGCATAGGTATATTTTTCCCTTAAACAGTATGTCTTAAGATTGTCTACGATTTTTCATATTCAATTTCTCTAGACTCTTCAGAAAAGGTAAAAGGAAAGGAGTCATTACATTGTTCTTTCAAATTATCAATTTTTTTAGGAGCACTGCATGAGAGTCATTTAGTGGCTGTTTTGAACCGCCACAAAATTACAAGTTCAATAAAACAACAGTACCGTTTCTGGCGGTTTTAAACCGCTAGAAAATGCTTCGTGCCGTTGTGGCACACAACATTTTCCTTTTTTTTTGATAGTTCAATAACTTAGAGAAGACATTTTGAGTTAGACCATAAATACCCGCGTCCCGTAGAGTTAGTGAGGTATTACAATTGTAGAAAAGTTTCGCAATGAAACTTGACTAGATGAATGGGTGAACTTCATTTAGAACCATTTCCACAACCAGAACGTTTTATTAACACTGTGACTATTGATGCTTAAGGACAAAATGTCATCTCCAAGTTAGTTGAACTAACACTTAAGAAAATGTATAATTTAAAAGAACTCTGCAATGGTCTCTTTCTATGTCACTTTCTTAAGAGTTTGGAGCTGCTGAATATGAAAATTTGTAGATGGTTACAAGAAATATTGTTCAAGGGAAATATAAACCTAAGTAATCTTAACATCTACGGATGAGATATTGACACCCTACAACGACCGTTACACAAATGGTTACATCTAATTAATTGTGTAAAATGTAGCTTTGAAAATATTTCTTTTACCAAAAGAAAACATTTAGGCCATTTTTATTATTTGATTTTTATGTATTTTTCTTTAATTAACTAAAAAAGGAATTAGCTTTGTGAAAATATGATTTGTGAAATGACCTTAAAGAAAGATTTTTTATTTTTGGAGTGCCTACAGATTCTTTCTTGAGATACATCAAAACTATTTAAACAGAATTTTTTTAATTTGATTTTTGAAGGTTTGAAGAAGTCATTTTTGTGAGAGGATTTTAATAAAATGTTGAACAACAAACCCATCGCTGCTCGCGACGAGCTTTTATCAAGGGATGTCTTGATTTATTCTACCAAAACTCAATAATCTTTTGTTCAAATTATGTTGAAGAGGGATAATGAAGAAACTTAGAGTACTAGCTTTCTAGAAGCCTTTATTAAAGGTGATTCCAAGTTCGAACCAACCAAGAGCTGAGCCGAGAAATCAAACATCGATGTGTTAAAACTAATAGTCTCACATTGGATACTTTGAAGGTAAAATAATGGTCTATAATTGAGGGTGTTGTTATTTGTCCAAATTCTAATAGTGCAATTTTGGACTACGACACCCACCTAAAACCCCAATCCTATTTTGCACCCTTTGGGCCCGCGAGCTTCAATGACCAAGTTCACAAAGTTTTAAAGTTGCAATGAACTTAAAGCCTCCATGTAGATTTCTTAGCCTCTTTATTTTTTAACAAAAATATTTAGATTAAACACCTAAAGCAGTTTCTTAGCTGCACTTACATCATGTTAGACCAAAATACTAAGAAGTGATACTACAATGTATAAAGATATGTAAATTAAAAACAAGCATGTTCTGTTAAACCAGCTGATACATGAAGTAAGCGAAACCCTAATGTCTATACAAAAAGCCTCTAAAACCCCAAAATTCAATAGATTATGCATCTGACTACGGAGTAGAGAAAGTTTTTTTCTACTTTTTTAATCAGCACTTCAATATCAACAACTCATTTGTTTTGTCGAAGTTGCAATCTGTGTAAGTATCAGGATAGTCCAAAATGTGACTACAGTAGCATTAGATAAGGGCCAATGTAGATAATTTGAGAATGAGGAGAGGTGAGACAGGCTTCTGTAGAACCCAAACAACCAACATCAAAGGCCTTTGAAGGAAGGTGGAGGCGGCAAAGGTAGAGACAGTGGGGAAAGTGGGTGGCGCAAGGGCGCAGGAAAGGGCAACAACGGTAGTAGTAGGTGATCAGAGACAGAGGAGGAGGCTGGTGGTTGTGGCTGACACGAGAACTTGTGAACATCGCAGCAACAGGAAGAGGAGGTTGGACTGAGATTTGTGATAGGGATGAATGTGGGCGCGGTGGAAGGCCGGTGGACACTCAATGGGCCGATCGCTAGAGGTCCCGCTATAGAAGAAAAGGAGGCACAATGGCCGAAGATGGAGGATGAAGGAGGTGCAGCGGTAGTGAGAGGCAGGAAGAAAAGGGGGAAAAACTAACACACCAAAAAACCCACTTAATTAAGTAAAGAACCACTTGATATGGCAAAAACCCACCTTTTATGGGTCACACACCTAGGCGCGCAAGAATGAGAAAACTCAACAATCTTTTGTTCAAATAGAAGTCGAGCATCCATCAAATTGTGTTGAACAACTAATGAAGAAACTTAGGGTACTGGCTTTCGAGAAGCTTTTATTGAAGATGATTCCAAGTTCCAACCAACCAAGAGCTGAGCCAAGAAATCGAACATCTCATCTCTTAACTTGATGTGTTAAAACTAATAGTCTCACATTGGATAATTGAGGGTGTTATCGGTCCAAATTGTCATAATGCAATTTTAGACTACCCCACACTAACCTACAAATCCAATCCTATATTGTATCTCGAGCACCCTTTTGGGCTCGCGAGCTTCAAGGACCAAATTCACAAATTTTTAAGCCTAGAAATGAGTTTTAGACTTCAAATATGAGAACTTAAGGAGAAATATGTTGCAATGAAGTCAAAGCCTCCCTTTTAGATTTCTTAGCCTCTTTTTCTACACACCTAAAAGGATTGCGAGGGACACTTATATCATGAGACTAAAATTTCATGAAGTGATACTAAAATGCACAAAGATAAATAAATTAAGAACAAACATCTTCATTGTTGGTACAACCAACTGATACATGAAGTATATAGTAGGGTTTATTTGTCCTATGGTTTTGGTGTACCCTTTACTCCTTTTATATATATATATATATATATATATATATATATATATTCATTGGCTTATCAAAAAAAATTTGATACATGAAGTAAGCAAAGCCCTAAAGGCGATACAAACAACCTCTAAACCCCTAAAATCAACAAATAATCTAACTGACTATAGAGGGGAAGTATTTTTTCTACTTTTTTAATCAACAATCCAATATTAACAACTCATATGCTCCATCGGAGTTGCAATCTGTGCAAGTATCAGGTAAGCCCAAAACGTGACTTCAGCAACATTGGACATGAACCAATTCAGATAATCTAAGAGCAAGGAGAGGTGGCGAGCTTCTGTAGAACCCCAAACAAACAACATCAAAGGCTAGGAGAAGAGCTCCCTAAACACACCAAAAACCCACATAGCCTTTTTTTTTTGTGTTAACAACCCACTTAACCTTGTTTCTCCTTTTTACTTGTTGTAAGGGGGCTGGTCACCATTCTATTAGGCCCACCATTACAACTAAAAAATTATGGGTTGTAGCTAAACATGTTGTTAAAAGAAAATTATACCCTTCTTTCCAAAAAAAAAATTGAGAGTATTATTGTAGCCGGACATGAGCTATTGGCTGCAATGTGGCGCAGAAGATATAAGGAAGAAAAAATTGGTATTTACGGCATAAGAACGAGAATAAGGAGGAGGAAGAAGAAGGGATGTGTCATGCCATGTAACTGAAGGTGTGAAAAACGACTAAAGGGGGGGGGGGGGGTTGAATAGAGTTTTGAATATAAAAACTTTCCCCTTAAGATTTAAAGTAAATCTTTTCGGTTTATCTGAGATAGATGGTGCAGCGGATAAAGATAGAGAGAAGAGAGAAGCACACAAGTATTTTATCCTGGTTCACTTGATAAATCCCTCAAGCTAATCCAGTCCACCCGTTAAGGTGATTTCTTCCTTCTTAGAATGAAGGCAATCCACTAATCAGATAATTGTTACAACTGCACTTGAAACCTACAAGTGACTAACAATACACTGACTTAGCTCACACTAAGATTCACTCTCTTAGTTTTCTCTAGGATCCGATCAACCTTGATCTCCTAAAGGAATCACCACTAAGATACACAGATCCTAGTCTTCTTAAGGATACTGACCTACCCGGTCCCTTAAGGAAAATCAAACAACTGTTTGAGGTTGGTGTTTACAAAGGTTTGCTTCTAAATAAGCTGAGTGTAAACTAAATAAGAACAGATGAAGAAAGTGGAGGCTTGAATCTTTTCTTGTATTGCAGCTCTTGGTTTCTCTCTCTCATTTCTTTCTTCTTTTCTTCAGCCTTAAATAGTCCAAGGTGCAAAGGATATTTCTGTTGAGAGAATATGACCGTTGGAGGGCATTTCTGGAACTTCCAGAACCTGCTGTGGCTGAACCTTGGTAGGTAGGCTTTTCAGAATAGTACACTGCTCTTGTACTTCTTGATAGAGACATTTGCCTTTAACCATTGACTTCTGATCTGACGACGCTTCATGTTGGAACTTGTGAAGCTTGGAGATCAGAGTCAGAGGGAAGCTTGGATCCTCTGACCTTCGTAACTTCTGCTTCTGTACCTTCAGAGCTTCTGGACCTTCAGAGCCTCTGGTCCTTCAGAGCTTCTGGTCCTCAGATCTTCTGATCTTCTGATCTTCAGATCCTCTAATCTTCAGATCCTCTGATCTTCTGATCTTCAGATCCTCTGATCTTCAGATCCTCAGATCCTCAGATCCTCAGATCCTCAGATCTTCTGATCTTCTGATCTTCAGATCCTCTGATGAATATATCTTCTGGTGTCAGAATCAGAACTTGTTTGTCAAAACACTCAAGACAAACATAAGAGTATCATAATTGTTCATCCACAAATAAATACTTGTTATCATCAAAACATAGAGTTGTACCACATGACCAAATCTTGATCTTACAATCTCCCCCTTTTTGATGATGACAAAACCATGTATTTTGATGAACAACTCTAAACAAATAAACTGAATACACTCAGAGTATAAGGTATCAGAGTTAAAACTTATCCTGATGTGTATAGTTTATCTTGCTCCTTCTGAATCCAAGACTCGAGCTTGATTCTGAGCTTAGCTCCCCCTGAATCTAATACTTAATATCAACCTCGTCAGAGCATAGAAATTGATCACATAAGGGAGTTGTCAAGATACTATTAGTTCTCCCCCTTTTTGTCATAAGCAAAAAGAATGAAGGTGGGAAAAAAAATACTAAGAGCATAAAACGAAATACTCCCCCTCAGAAGGAATACCAAGGGATACTTGGCTTCTGATTAGTGTATCTTCTGATGAGAGCAGAAGTGTGGTTCTGGTGACATCTCCATTCTGGACAAAATTTCATCTTCAGATACTTCAGAATGAGAAGCTATGAACCTACTCTTCTTCTGATGATGCAAGTCAGAAGTTGTAGTAGCATCTTCTGATGTTGTTGCTTCTGGTTTGACAAGTTCTGAGTCTTTGTTTCTTTCTGAAACAGTCATGCTCATCTCTGCAAGCTTTTTCAGCTAGCTTTGACTTGTTAGAGTCAAGCTTATCATTAATTCTAACATGAATAGCGTTCAGAATATCAACAGAGGGGTTCTTATAAAAAACCAATGATTCCTTGACCAAATCTTACTCTTCTGATGCCTCCAAGATCAACTTCACCTTCAGGTTCAAGTTTTGGATCTTGGGACATATGCCTTTCTCTCGTCATGTGTTGCCTGCATCCACTGTCCAGGTTCCATGGTTGGAGTTTCGATGGACCTACTGAAGATATCTGCAACATATATAATCTTATCCCTAGGTACCCACTTTCTGGGTCCTTTCTTGTTAGTTAGCCCAGAAGTTCTGACAACTTTGGGTCTTTCAACAGGATAATATACAGGAATTTGAGCATGATATTTTGACATAGAGAAAGTTCCTTTCTTAAGAGATGATGGAGCAACTTCAGAAGGTTTAGAATAATCAATGCCATATATTCCATTTCTGCTTACGCCATAGATCATTGAAGCCATTAAGCTTCTGTCTACGTTTTTAGCCAGGAATCTTTGAAAAGATTTTTCATATATAGATTCATTCTTATTATCAGAGGCATCATAAGCAATAACTTCTTCTAACTTAACAAATTGATTTTTGAGCACAGAGTTAGAATACACTAAAGCATGATTATCATTTTTCAAATCGGAAATAATTTTCTCATGTTCAGAAGAAGTCTTAGAAGCAGCAGAGAAATCCTTTTTCAATTTTTTATGCTTAGTCAGTAAGGAGTTATACTTATCCATAATATCAGACAAAGCATGTTTCAGTTCAGAGGTTGAGAAAGAAGCGAATACCTCATTTTCATCGTCAGAGTCTGGCTCTTCCTCTGATGCAGATTCAACGTTAGTTGCATCTTTTGACTCTGCTTCTTTGTCTTTGACAATAGCCATGAGTCCTTGAACTTCACCATCAGAGTCAACATCCTCTGATTCTGATTCATCAAAAGTCACCATCAGACTTTTCTTTGGTTTGAAATGCTTCTTTGACTTTTCGTCCTTTGATGAACCTTTGTATTTGCTCTGCTTGTGCTTCCACATGCAGTTGAGCTTTATGGATATCAGAGTCAGCTCATCTTCATCAGAATCTTCTGATGCTTCTTCAGATTCTTCTGCTCCAGCTTGGAGAGCTTTTGACTTCTCAGATTTAGCCTTCTCAGAGCGCTTCAGCTCATGGCATTTCAGTATGCTGATGAGTTTTTCTAAACTTATATGCTCAACATTTCTTGTAAGCTCTATTGAAGTCACCAAGGGCATCCAGCTTTCAGGAAGACATCTGATGACCCTTATGACATGATCTTTAGTTGTGTAGCTCTTGTTGAGAGGTCGTATTCCAGCTACGAGCAACTGAAATCTGGAAAACATATCCTCAATGGATTCGTTAGGTTCCATGATGAAGGATTCATATTTCTGGATCAAGGACAGCGCCTTTGATTCTTTCACCTTCTTGTTTCCTTCATGTGTCATCTTTAAGGAATCAAGGATACACTTAGCGGAATCACGATCAGTAATTTTCTCATATTCTTCATATGAAATGGCACTTTGCAGAATAGCTCTTGATCTGTGATGATCTCTGAACTCCTTCTTTTGATCTTCACTCATCTTCTTCCTTGGGATCTTTACACCATGTACATCAACAGGAGGGGTGTAGCCATCAACAACAAAATCCCAGAGATCAGGATCAAAGCCAAGAAAGAAGCTTTTGATTCTGTCTTTCCAGAATCAAATCTCTGACCATCAAAGATAGGTGGTCTTGCACTGTATTGATATTTGCTTGTAGTAGTGGTGGAATCCATGAGTTTTTCACACTGGCCTGAATCTACTGAACACTGTTATGTGTGGTAATCAGAACTTGCGCTTTGATACCAATTGAAGGTGTGAAAAACGACTAGAAGGGGGGGGGGGGGTTGAATAGAGTTTTGAATATAAAAACTTTCCCCTTAAGATTTAAAGTAAATCTTTTCGGTTTATCTGAGATAGATGGTGCAGCGGATAAAGATAGAGAGAAGAGAGAAGCACACAAGTATTTTATCCTGGTTCACTTGATAAATCCCTCAAGCTAATCCAGTCCACCCGTTAAGGTGATTTCTTCCTTCTTAGAATGAAGGCAATCCACTAATCAGATAATTGTTACAACTGCACTTGAAACCTACAAGTGACTAACAATACACTGACTTAGCTCACACTAAGATTCACTCTCTTAGTTTTCTCTAGGATCCGATCAACCTTGATCTCCTAAAGGAATCACCACTAAGATACACAGATCCTAGTCTTCTTAAGGATACTGACCTACCCGGTCCCTTAAGGAAAATCAAACAACTGTTTGAGGTTGGTGTTTACAAAGGTTTGCTTCTAAATAAGCTGAGTGTAAACTAAATAAGAACAGATGAAGAAAGTGGAGGCTTGAATCTTTTCTTGTATTGCAGCTCTTGGTTTCTCTCTCTCATTTCTTTCTTCTTTTCTTCAGCCTTAAATAGTCCAAGGTGCAAAGGATATTTCTGTTGAGAGAATATGACCGTTGGAGGGCATTTCTGGAACTTCCAGAACCTGCTGTGGCTGAACCTTGGTAGGTAGGCTTTTCAGAATAGTACACTGCTCTTGTACTTCTTGATAGAGACATTTGCCTTTAACCATTGACTTCTGATCTGACGACGCTTCATGTTGGAACTTGTGAAGCTTGGAGATCAGAGTCAGAGGGAAGCTTGGATCCTCTGACCTTCGTAACTTCTGCTTCTGTACCTTCAGAGCTTCTGGACCTTCAGAGCCTCTGGTCCTTCAGAGCTTCTGGTCCTCAGATCTTCTGATCTTCAGATCCTCTGATCTTCAGATCCTCTGATCTTCTGATCCTCAGATCCTCTGATCCTCAGATCCTCTGATCCTCAGATCCTCTGATGAATATATCTTCTGGTGTCAGAATCAGAACCTGTTTGTCAAAACACTCAAGACAAACATAAGAGTATCATAATTGTTCATCCACAAATAAATACTTGTTATCATCAAAACATAGAGTTGTACCACATGACCAAATCTTGATCTTACAGTAACATGGTGATGTAAGCTTTCCGTGTACCGCACAAACCCTTTATAATTTTATGTATATGTCTTTAGAATTTTGGGTGAAAAATGCGTGTTTTCATTAATGTGGTTTACTCCTCGTCCAATGCAGTTTTTTTTTTTAAACTAAACATGAATATTATTAAGGGCCAACTGGCCGAGAAACAATTACATCAAAGTTTACCAAACTAGCAGCAGCATCAGGAACTTCTTCCACCCACACCAAATCACCATAAGTAGAAGCGTTCTTAGCCAAGTAGTCTGAAACCGAATTACCAGAACGTCTAACAAAAGACAAAGAAAATAAATCAAAAAACATATTAATGATTATGCATCTCTCATACTACAGTTAAAAAACATATTAATGTAATGATTATACCTCCTTACACCATAATAATAGATATTTTAGCTGATGATTACCACAACCAGGGCCGGTCCCGACATTTTGGAGGCCCTGGGTATATAATAAAAATGGACCCCTAAATTTTTTTTTTGAGAAAGTTTAATGGGAACACTACGCCAAAAAATGTCTTTTACAACGGTTAAATTTGGCCTTTTACAGCGGTTCGGACCCGTTGTAGAGCTCGCCGCTGTAAAAGACTATACAGCGGTCCGAACCGCTGTAAAAGATAGATTATTTACAGCGGTTCTTTAAGGATAACCGCTGTAAGAATGTTCGAATTTTTTTTCGAGACCCTTCTTTTTGGAGGCCGTGAGTCTGCTTGCATAGGCACAGGGCCGGCCCTGACCACAATAAACTGTACACTTCAGCACTTATTACTTTAAAATTTATTTGGATAAAATACGTGATGTTGTTCATTAATGTGATTTATTTTTTGTACAATTTAATTATATAAATGTACCAACGGCCCATGTCTCTCTTATTCTATAACTGTGAGGGTATACTTACCCCTCATGCCATAACATATAACCCATGTATCTCACTTCAGAAGTCAAAACACGTGGTGGAGGAGGAGGAGGAATAGGAGTTTGAGATTTGGATAAGCATCCGAAATATAACAAAATTGAAAAACTCAGAAGATTATCCATACCACATGCGACAACAAATACAATACAACCTGCCTGAATAATCATCAATTCTCAAAGGTTGGAACTGGCAAATTCCAGTTCCCAACGTCAAACTTGTCATGCTTGACATCCTCATTATACATACATGACATAATCACAAGCCCTCCAATGTTGCCACTTCATTCAGAATGAAATGTGCGTTTGATTTTGCAATTGCTTTAATGAAGCATTGATGCTTAATAGACCATTTTAGTGAAAAAAAAATAGTCCCTCCGGTCCTATTTATAAGCAAAAAAAAAAAAAATTCACATAGTTTAAGAAATGTAGTAAAACTAGATAAAATGCATTAAATTTGTCTTGAATCAAAATAAACTTCCAAAATTACCCTTTGTTATTCATATTGGAAAGTGGGAAAGAGAGAGAATAATTAATGAGACACATTCTACAAGTTAGAATTAATAAGGGCATCATTGGAAAAAAATAATTAATATAGCTCAAACTTTCATTTGGTTCTTATAAAAAGGATCAAGATTTTTCTTCTCTTTCATGCTTATAAATAGGACCGGAGGGAGTATTAGCACCTTTCCCACCTCCTCCTACGCTTACTACCTTCCAAAAGTCATTTAAAAAAAAAAAACATCTCCTCTCTGTTTCTCTTTCTGGGATTTCTTGCATGTTCTCCAGTTGAGTTTGCCAAGTTCTGTTTTGTTAGTTTTTGACTTCTTCAATCACAGAGACCCGTAAATGCTCATAACAAAGCGTGACCACGGATTCTTCAAGTTCCGTGCACTGCACTGCTTCTTCTCTCTCACAAACAACAAGCCCCATTTCTACAGCAACATCACTAACACTTGTTCTCTATGAATTCCCAAAACTGACCCTGTATAGAACCCACATGTGGCATGATTCTTTTTCCACGTAAAGGGCAGTGAGAGGAACGTGTCACATTCATAGTAGTACAATCATCAATATCATCCGTTTATTCCCTTGTCTTGTCAAATCTTGCAGCCTCCACTAGTTATCTCTCTGTACTTTTTTTCCTTGCCAAGAAAAACAACAACAAAAATACCAAATGGTTACCAAGAACTATGATGATCACTTCACAAGCGGGGTTGTTGTGAAGATGGGTACGATAATGCTGCAGAGTATTGGTCACTCAAGGCTCTTCTCGCTATTTTTATTCTTCACTTTCCTACTCTTTCTGCACAAAAACTGAAGTGTTTTGAGTTAAGGTGATTCATTGTTAGCTGGAACATTTAGTTCAGAATTCCAACATGTTTTACAATCAAAAGGGTAACGAGGATGCCAAAGGTGAGTCTCGTTACATGGAAACCGACCCAACTGGTCGCTATGTCCGGGTAAGTTCTAATTAGTCTAATGGCTTTTGTGACTGACTCATGTGATTTTGTGTTATAAGATTTAATGAAAACAAAGTGATTTAGTGAAATTTTTCTATAGCTGATTCTGAAGTTAAAATCAATTTTATGGACAAACTTTTGTGAGTATCTTCTGGTGTCACTTAATTATGAAATTGATTCTGACGAAGAATAAGCTGATCTAGACATGCTATTAGATATCTTGTCCCTTATGACTCATCTTTTCTGTACTTTAGGCCTTGTTTGCTTAAATTAGGCTTATGGCTATTTTAGCATAATTCTATAGAGTTGAACTTTATAAAATTTGAGACTACCTTTGATATTGGAGAGTTTTTGCATATCAAGTTTGCATGCACAGACAGCTTGTATTAATTTCTTTTACTATTCACATTCTGATTGTTCTTTTACTATTCACATTCTGATTGAGCAGATCAAGCTGGGTCCGATGAAATTTCATAATATTTGATGTGTGGTGTGAGACTACTTAGAAATAGCCATATATGGTTCAGAGCTTGCTTACCCGTTTTCAGAATTTAATAAAATTATTATTTCTTAGTGTTCTATTCAAAGGATTGTGTTTGAATTTGTACTAGACTACAAGTGACAAACATACTTATCTTGATTTCTCTAGAAATAGCCATATATGGAGATTAGGTTGACTTAATATGACAAAAGTTCTTTACTTTTGTTTGAGATTAGGTTGGAGATGTTCTTGGAAAAGGGGCAATGAAAACAGTGTACAAAGCAATTGATGAGGTTCTTGGAATGGAGGTAGCATGGAACCAGGTGAGACTCAATGAAGCACTTCGTACACCAGAGGACTTGGAGAGGCTTTATTTAGAGGTTCATCTTCTCAGCACCCTCAAGCACCAATCCATCATTAGATTCTATACCTCATGGATCGATGTTGACAACAAGACCTTCAACTTCATCACAGAAATGTTCACTTCTGGGACACTCAGAGAGTAAGTGCCCTTTGGTTACCGTTTCATTTTTCATTAAGTGTGTTTAGGTTCTTTCTGTAAAGAAAAAGTGTCTCGGGATGTGTTATTTTCCCGTTTTCATCCTTCCTAACTACTTATAATTATACATTGCTTAGAAATATTTTTACTATGCCATATGAAATAATTGATAAGTTTGTGGCTTTTGCAGATACAAGAAGAAATACAATCACGTAGGCATACAAGCAATAAAGAGTTGGGCATGCCAAATCTTAGAGGGTCTTGTTTATCTGCATGAACATGATCCTCCAGTAATTCACAGGGACCTCAAATGTGATAACATATTTGTGAATGGCCATCTTGGACAAGTGAAGATTGGTGACCTGGGTCTAGCGGCGATTCTCCGTGGTTCCCAGCCAGCCCACAGTGTTATAGGTACTTATTTTTCTTCCAATGAATGTTACAGGCTGTGAGCCACTTCAATTATGGTGAAATTTTTTCACTTTTTGTGCCAGGCACCCCTGAGTTCATGGCACCAGAGTTGTATGAAGAAGAATATAATGAACTTGTTGATGTGTACTCATTTGGCATGTGTGTTCTTGAAATGCTTACATCAGACTATCCATATAGTGAATGTGCTAATCCTGCACAGATATACAAGAAAGTGACATCGGTAATTTCGTAAATTCATAACCTAGCTTAAGGTTTAAAGATATTAGTAAAGCTGGGATTTTGTACATGAGCAACTTCTCGGTCTTTCTATGTTTAGGGGAAGCTACCCAAAGCAATTTTCCGGATTGAAGACATGGAAGCGCAAAGGTTTATTATCAAATGCCTGGTACCTGCTTCAAAGAGACCGTCCGCAAAAGAATTGTTGCATGATCCGTTTCTTGTGTCTGATGATGCATCATCCACACCTAAGATTGGAATGCAGAATCCATTTTTGAACTACAATGAGATGGATAAACTTCAATTGAGTGATGGTTCATCAAGGACTGCAATGTCAATAACTGGGAAGCTGAATCCTGAAGATGATACTATCTTTCTCAAAGTGCAAATTTCTGACACGGATGGTATATAGTGTTTATCCTATTTGATTCATTGCAGGGAAATTTTTATTTGAGCTATTTAAATACATGATTATTGCAATTTCACCACAACAGCATTTACTTTTATTAAGTAAATTAAAGCCCACAGATTGAAGTAACAGTGAAACTTCTCTTCTGCCTTTTCCTGCAGGTTCTGCTAGGAATGTATATTTTCCCTTTGATATCTTCACTGACACCCCCACTGATGTTGCAACGGAGATGGTGAAAGAATTGGAGATCGCGGATTGGGAGCCTTCTGAAATTGCTAGTATGATTGAAGGAGAGATATCTTTGCTGCTTCCAAATAGGAGGAATAGTAACTGTTCACACATCTGCCATACATTTAGTTATCCAGATGATGATGATGATGAAGGTCCTCATCATCGTTTCAACTCTGCCTCTTGTTCTTCATCCCAAGAATCAATATCTGGTTTAGCTATCAGAGCTGATGAGATATCAAATGAACATTGCTGGCTTCATGGTACCTCTTCTTTTTCCCTTCCCTTGTAATGCAATAGCCATATGTGGATGTCCTGTTTCATTAATGTACTTTAAGCTATCTGTTTAGCAGCAGGCTTCTTAAGTCAGTCCCTTGGCTGGGTTTGAGGGGCATTGCCAAAGATTATGTTAGGATTTAAAAGAGGGGAAAATTAGTGAGGGCTTTTATAGTAATTAGGGGAGATTTTTGTAACAGTAATGATATTCAGACATGCAAACAGTGCATACATCCAACAGATACCTCAATTTTCTCTCTATCTCTTCTGTCATATATCACATTAATTACTTCTCTTTCTTCCCTTTCTCACTGCGGTGTCTGTTGGATGTCTGCACTATACAGATGTCTACAAATCATTTTCCTTTACGTAATTACTTGTAAGCAAGGTTTAAAAATAAGGAATAGAGAGAGTAGAGGGTGTCATTCGGTATCATTGTTAGTTTGTGATTAAAAGGAGAAATCCTTTGGGAAGTGGAAACCCTTGGGGAGAATTCATTCTCCATTTTCTTGTTCAATTTTCAGTAATACAGTTCCATCCTTTTAGTTCTTTCAATCAATCTTTCATCTTCATTTTCTAGTTCCTAGTAAATGGTTCCTAATAGATTACCACTGAATAAGTGTCCTTGAGGGCATAACTAGTAACTAGTATTTGTTTGGTTAATTAGCTTTTGGAAGGATAAAATGCAATTCTAGGCTTTGTGCTACATGTTCCTCCCCCTATTTCTCTCACATTTCAGTTTAATGTTTGTCTATGTATATCATGAAGAAACCATGCCAAAAGCTTAAGTTGTTGGACGAAGACACATGAATGATTTTATATAATATTTCCAACATCATGCTCACACAAAAGTCAATTGGAACTGAAGCATGGACAGAGGCTCACCTATCATGTTCTGAAATTGAACTTTATTTATTAGAATAATGGGGCAACAAGGTTCAAACTCTAACCACTTGGTCATAAATCCTCTGATACTATGTCATGAACCAACTATTACAAAAGCTTAAGCTGATGAATAAGACACATGAATGAAAAACTAATACTATGAATATGAATTTGTAAGCAAGTCCTCATAAAAACCTACTATAGTTTACATTAATCATCTAATGGGAGAGGGAAAATGTTGTTTAGCTCTTAACTAATTTTAATTTCTGTAGTAACCTGGGTGACAAACTACTGTTGCAGATGATATGCATGATGATGCTAGTTCACAATGCTCTTCACATGGAACATATTCCAACTTGAACTTTTGTTCTATGGACGACCAGGAGCACAATGTGGCTTCTACAAGAAAAGAAAAACATCCAATCATAAAGAGTCACAAGTTTACAAGGTTTTCACCTGGTGAAGACTTCATCACTTTGAACCAGTGCAAAGTTCTAGCAGGACTACAATCACCTTCTTCAAGTAAAAGTAAGAGGGTGATAGATAATCGTAGATTGACAAGGAACAAGTCACTGATTGATATACAGAGCCAATTACTTCACCGGTCACTAGTCGAGGAGGTAAACAAAAGACGGTTATTCAAGACAGTTGGAGCAGTTGAAGAGATTGGATTTCAGACACCTTATGAGGTTACCAGCAAAATGTCACAGCCAGTGTATAGTGCTTTGGATGTGAACCCTTCAAGGAGTGGCAAGGGAGAAAACTTGTAAGATTAAGAAAAGAAAAAAAAAGGTTGTCTCTTGAGCATTGAACAAAAAAATGTATATCTTGTGTGTGCTAGAGAAAATAATAAGGTTGATGTGTTGTGTGGTTATCAGACTTCTAATATTTAGCATGATTTGAAGGAAAAGTTTAACTTCAAGGTTGGCCAACGAGATACCTATTAAAGTAGTTGTATTATTAGGGGGTTAGGTTCAATTGAGTGTAAATAAAATGTACATAGTGTGTACTGAAAGTGAAAATAATGCATGCCATTATGGAGATGTATAAAAGTATCAAGTAAACTTGATCAGCATTAAGCACACTATTTCTCTAGAGCTTGATAGGGATAGAATTAGAGATAGGGAAAGAAGGGAAAGAAGAAGATAGAATCAGAGAAAGAATAGAGAAACTGGGGAAAGAGGGGTTCCATTACATGATATCAATCACAACATAGCAAATACAAGGACTGACTCTAGTATATATACCCTCTTCCTAAATGATGTGCTCTGATATCAATGATAGGGATAGAATTAGAGATAGGGAAAGAAGAAGATAGAATCAGAGAAAGAATAGAGAAACAGGGGAAAGAGGGGTTCCATTCCAGGATATCAATCACAACATAGCAAATACAAGGACTGACTCTGGTATATATACCCTCTCCCTAAATAATGTGTATCAGAGCTGCAGCAGGGCTACCAATAATTTTCGGTGTAAGAGAAGTATCTTTTTCGGGAGGCAATCCTGTGAGAACATCCAAATCTCAAATCCGAAACTTTGCTTAAGGAGAGAATTAAACATGTATTACTTGATCCAACCAATGGTTGGTGAAAGCTACTAGAATCAATTGGGTTTATAATTTGTATAAGAAAGACGCGTCAAGTGAGTTGCACACCTTGTTTCAGGAGTACACCAATACACACATGACACAAAAAGTGGTGGTTGAGTTGTGTGGGCTTGGGTTGGAGAGAACTACGATGAACAACAACAAAGAGAGCGCTGCTCTGTTAAGACAGCGTAAGCCACACACCTTGCTTTGGGTGGGCACCATTACACACACCTTAAACTGGAGCCTGTGACCCACGGGAGTGCTTGACGCACTACAACATTGGAGGCACTACAGTTCGGCTGTGCATACTGATCACCTCAAAACTTGGAGGCACCCCTCCCATTTGCCGGGCCATACTACGAGATAAACTCCAACCCAGAGCCACACAAACACACAAATGGATAAATAATCTACCACCAATTTAATGCTCCATCTTTGGTCACAGGCACGCGTCACCATGCCCAGCGAACAAATTGCTCATATCAAAGGTATATAAGGTGTTGGGCAGACCTTAAATAGGTCGATGTGGGACTCAATGTGGAATAGTGTATATGTACCCTTATTTTCTTGTGCCTTTTTGTTCTAGTCCTAGAGAATTTCATGGGTCTTAAGACAATTTTTTCAAAGCTCACACTATGTGTGTTCTAAAACATTCAAATGAGTGTTGATATAAGACTTTTGGTCTTGGATCTTCTTGGATGATGAAACATGAGAATGAACTCCCTCCATATAAGGAAATGAAAAGGACAAGGAATGGTGGAGAAGCAATGACAATGTGGGACTATAAAGAGTTGACTAATTGTTCACTTTCATGTGAATTTTTAATTCCTTATGCCAAATTTGATATGTTTTTTAATTATCCAAACACTTTTTGTCTTTGATGAATGTCACCATACGGTTACATGTCCCTTCCAACAAATATTTTTCTTGAGATTCAAACTTGCGTTCTCATTCTTACGGAGGTCTAGTTTGTGTACTACTTGACCAACACCGTGTAGACGACAACATCTTTCGAATATCACCGACCTCATGCAAAACGCGACTCACAACTCTAGATGTGAGTTTCTTGAATACATATCCACGGCATGTTATACAACATTTTCATTTTGCCTTATAAGCCAAAAATAACTTAGTACTTAGTAGACATTTAATTTATGTCTTGAAGTGTTTTTTATTGTAGACATTTGCTCTGACTTTCTAACAATATAAAAATCACGTCAATATCATTTCTATGTTGTAAAATATGTCCAAGATTAAACTATATATTTCTCATTTTAAAAAAACTTGTGTAGTTCATTCAAATTTAATTCCTTTATGATGAAATTTGTAAATGGAGACCAAGACCCACTCAAATTAGCAGTTAGCTTAAGAAATTTGAAGTCACTTCCCACCTTTTTTTGTTTATCTTTTTACCGCTCTTCTTTTCTTTTCTTTTCTTTTTTTCTAATTTTTGATTCTTTTGGATTTGCATGGATTAAATTCAAATAAAATTTGAAAGAGAAATAGCATTGAGACTGAAATTAAGATTAAAATGAAGAGGATAAAATTGGGTACTGAAACACTTTACCTTCTAACACTTGATTGAACTAGTTAGTTTTGCAAGACAGCTGGTGCTTCTACTTTTAAAATTGGGTACTGAGAAAGACTTAACCTTCTAAGGAATGGGCAGGGCCATTCAGAATGTTGTTTTTGTTTCCAGTCTGCTGCTAATCAGGTCATCCGATCCAGATAGTCTATAGAGAATGTATCATAAACAAAAGACTACGTGCATGTTTGGAAATATTTCTACAATTACTCTAAAGTCATAATCAATTATGAGGAGAAGCTTCTGTCAGCAGGTTCTGAGTTCATAATTGATTGTTGAAAAAATAAGTTGATCCAAACATGCTATAATACTATTATCAATCACAGTCAATAAAGGAATTCTGAAGAAAGTGAGCAAATAACTTATTTTTGATGCCATATTCCAAGAGATTTCTAGGTTATCAAAGATTAAGTGAGCATTATATTTATTTGAGAGTCCAGAAAAGTTGTTGATCCAGGTGTTTGATACAACTTACAAGACTATTTACACATTTATTGGAGAATGATAATTTGAGATCTTTACATTTTAAGTTGAGCCATGTCATACCATATTTGCTCAAATGCTTTGACAATGAGCTCATGGTATTCACCTGAATTCAGTGAAAGATAGCATGCCAGCAGGTTCTCCAGATCTTTTGATTCCCTGATATTGTTCTCCATAATCATCTCCACCATTGATTCCTTGAAGTCTCTTTGTGGATCAAATGAGGACTTAACAACTGCAAATCCCTCTGGAAAATCTGCACTTAGTGATGAGTCTTTGCATGACACACTCTTTCTTGCATAGCCTTGAACTTTCTTGTTTGCAAGTTTTGGAGAATTTACTCTGAGCCTTATGCCTGTGGAATTAGCAGAGGACACTCTAGAAATTGGACTGGTTTTTCTCTCCCTCTTAGTTCTTCTGTTTTTCTCTTTCAATTGATGAGTCTTCAACTCATCCAATTTGGTTGATCGTATGAACTCATGAGTAGATTCAATGACCTTATAATCATCATTAAACTTCACTGGCTTTGTAAATATTGGGGCAAGACCTAGCTGTGAAATAGTATCAAATTCATCAAGTTTTTCAGTGAAGGATTCATTTTTCATGTCAATGATGATGTCATTTGTGGAAGAGCTAATTCTACAACTGCAATCAGAGGCTAGCCCATTAGGAAAGTGATCAGGAACAGTAAACTTATCACTCTCAGAATCAGATGTAGCATATTCATGGAGATTTGATTCAGAAGAACTCTCTATGGGGGAAATAACTTTAGGAGAAGGCTTATAGATGGCTTTTCTCCTTGATCTTCTCTTGGATGACCTTCTTGGTGAATCAGTGAATGGGATTTCTGACTGTTTGGAGTGAATAGGAGAGTTGTATAAGTATAACTTACCAGCTCTGTGTGGTTCAATGGCAAAAAAATTGTTGTGACATTTGGGATGTTGATGTGGATGTTGTTGGTGAGGTTACTTTGTTCTTCTTCATGCCCTTAGAGCTATTTCTCTTCCTTGATCTGCTCATGTCTCTGAGCTTATAGAACCATGCATTTGGCATCATATCTGATAATTTGAACTTGTTACCCATCAAAGATATGCCTCCTTGCTCTCTCTTAGTGCTAATTTTTTCTTTGTTGTGATACCTCAGAAGTCAGAATTGTTAAAGGAGATGAATGGAAGATGTAGATAGCCAGAAAACTTGATTTATAATAGGGAAAGATGAAGTTGGTGGTCTACAAAACAAAAGTAGCAAAATGAAAGCAAGGGGACCAAGTTTGTCCACCAATTTGACTTTCTCACATCATTGCTTCCAGCAAGCATGTACAGATATCTGGCTTAAGAGTGCAAGTTATAACAAACTAATAGTATTTTTCCATGTACATGTTTATTTAACTTATCAATTATTTTGTAAGAAGTAAGATATTATGTGTTTAGAAACTCTTCTACAATTGATTCTGAAATGAAAATCAATTTTGCGGAGAAGATTATGTCAGTAGCTTCTAAATTTTGAAATATAATTTTGATGAAAGAAAAATTTATCCAAACATTAAAGTAATAATTAATAGTTGTGCCCCGAATCTTCCTCTTGAACTTATTCAAAGGGGATGCCAATAAATATTTAGAAGGTTGAATTCTTAATAGAGGTTTTTAAGAAAAAGAAAATAAAGTAAAACGGCTCTTTAGTCGGGGAAACCATTAGAATCAATCAACAATCTGTCTATTAAAGAATTCACACAATATTTTACATTTCCGAGATAGTTCACACAAAATTTGGTTACACAAGTATCCATGTCAGTGTAGTGATTTCTGAATCACTGGATTCAATTATAATCTGACACAAAAAAGGTCTTCTAATAGGATTAGGGCCTAATTCTAAAACTATCATCTACTGGTTGTAATGGTGCAATAGTCACACCATGGATTTTATCGCCTATTGCCTAAGTAGAAAAGGGTGTTAATATTATAACCGTTAAAAGGTATGCTTTGGAAATTTGCAGTGTTACTGATCACAAATATTTGCTTTTAGTTGAAGGATTGTTACTCATAATCTGGTTCACCACGCCTTGTGTTGGAGTATGTGTGTTAACCTTAAATATAAGTAATCATGAATGGAGCAAACAGTGTAGACCCATTTGCAAATGCATGATTTCATTTATTCCTGAATTCCTGGCTTTAGGAATGATGGCATCCTTTGCCTTTTAGTCCATTATCGCCCACATGCCTAGTGCTTCCATAAGCACCTCTCAAACTCTTGGATTCGTTTTGTTTAGCTTTAACTTTCTAATGCTTTTTTTTTTAATTTGGAGAGTCATGTCGGGCTGCTATTGCATTATATTTAAGCCCCAGTTTAGGTGGTTTAGTGTGGTCTTCAACATCCTGTTCCTGATGTTGTAGGTCCAATAATCACTACTACACAAAAGACAAATGGCAGCAGTAAAAATATAACGGTCTAATTTAATTTAGACGTAAACACAAAATTAGCTCAAAAGTAGAGAGCATTGTAGCGTTTATTTACCCGCTACCTTTACCCTGGAAAAAACACTATGGATACTAAGTTTAAAATACAATTATCCTAAAAAAAACACTTAGGAAATACTTGGGTTTTATTTTCCAGAGCTCGTGCATTCCTCTCCAATATTTGCCTAAAACCCTAATGCTTGCGCGTTCTTCTCCTCCGGTACCGCGTCATTCGATCTCTATCGGTACCATGTCGTTCTTCTCCTCCACGATATTCACTTTCCTTCACATCGTTCACTCTCCTCCGACCGTTCTTCTCCTTTGGCCATTTTTCCCCTGAAAAGATTGTGTGTTTGACTCCCGTTGCCGAAGTATAGATTGTGTTCATGAATGATCTATCTGCAAATTCTCTATAGTCCCAGAGGTATACCCTTACTCCCTAACCGTAGGGGTCACTACACTAAATCGAACTCACCCAAACTTTTATTCATTAAAAAGATTTTATAATTGATGCTAAAAATATACTCCCTTCACTACAAAAAAATAAGCATTTTGCGGCGCTTCTGGAAGCATTTTGCGGCGGTTCAAACCGCCGCGGAATGTATAATGAGGCGTTTACTTGAGCGTCGCAGATACGAGTGTCGGGGGGCATTCTGCGGCGGTTTTGACCAACCGTGGGAATAACCGCCGCAGAATATAGCGGCGGTTAAAAGCGCCGCAGAATCTGTAATTCATTCCGCCTCTGTTTTGCGGCGGTTCAAAACCGCCACAAATTTCTACAGGGATTTTTAAAATATTTTCTATTTAATCATTGAATTGCGGAAAATAGTTTTTCAATTTTTGTTAAAAGTCAAATTATATATTCAATCAATAAATAAAATGAAGCTTATAATCTTTATAAAATGATCTCTTTGAATAAAGTGAAGCTTATAATCTTTATAAAAGAGGGGTATTCAGAAAAACTAGCATATTCACGTAACTTAAGAAATACAGTGAAGGAATCTAATAAGAATAGTAATTACTCAACCATCAAAGTACGCAGTAAAAAAAGGAATTAAGCTCAAACTAACCTATGAAATAAACATGCATATGGCTATAGAGCTGGTAATCCAACAACAAGATGCTTTATCCAGAGCTGTGTTGGAGGAGGAAGCAAAAGTGTAGGAATAGCATCTGCTGTTAAAGTAGCAGTTTCATAGCGAGAAACTTCAAGAGTGTTTATGTGATTATGCATGACAGAAGTTAACATTATGCCTGCTGAATTATATATTACTTATGAGCATAATATATCAATTAATCAATAGAATGACTGACCTCATAAAGTTGCTCTATGATAGCAAATGCAATCGCTGGATCCTCAATACCCATGTCTTTGCAGAAGATTATAGCAAACTCTTCAGGATCACTCTCAAAGTTGTTCAAGTCCTAGAATACAATGATATTAGACACACACAAGCTGAAACAACAAACAAGATTAATATGGTAGAGTCAGTACTGTTCCACCCAGGGATCTTTGTCATAGTGTTTTTGAATATAAGAATAAAACAGAGTTAATACATATAAAATTATTGATGTATGTATGTACATAAGCTGCTTGGTTATATCCAATAAAAAAGCATGGCCAAGCAAATAAATCATAGACAAATGGATGAACAAACACATGCTAACTAATCAATTCCCACTGATCATGAATGAACAAATACGGCTCCTCCACACATTTCCCTCAATCTTATAAAGTTCCTCCACAAACATAATATAACAACAACAACACTAACATAACGTGTGTGGATGTAACGAAAGAGAGAAGAGAAGAGTTTCACTTTCAATTTTGTAATGTTTGTGTGATATAGTGTTGTAATTATAGCATAGCATTCAACCATCCAAAAACCACTAGTGTGATTTTTCAACATTATACAACCAGACCAGAATAATTCATCTGTTTAGAGTGATAATCAAATTCGAACATACATAAACAAAGATTTTGCACATCTGAGAGGAGAAGAAATTGAAACCGAGAATGAGGTGCTTACCTTCAATCCAAAGCTAAGCGGAGAAGAAACTGAAACCCCAATATGAGAATCTGAGTGGGATGGTTTAGAATCAGAGCACAACACGGTTCAAGAGAGATATGAGAATGCAAATCTGAAATCCCTAATTCCTAACCAAAACAAACGGACCCAAATCAGAAACATGAAATCTGAAACCTGAAATCTCTAATTCCTGATCAAATCGCGAGATGAGACGAAATGCATACCTTATCCTCTATTTTCATAATAACTGTCATGTGAATAGCGCACCACAGCTATACAAACTTGTATCAAATCTGCATACATAAAGTCAATGAAGAAATAAGATATTAAGCTAAAATATCAAGCAAAAACTTCAAAATTAAGAAGGTCCTAGACCTACAACATATAATCCCTTCAAAGAAACTCCAAGTAAACAAACTCCACTACCACCAACAGAATCCAAAATACAAATAACTAAGTTGAATTCATTGATGCAACTTATGAAGATACATGTAGTTTGTTTTTCCTGTCAAAACTTATAGGATATTGTTGGATTAACGAATCTTTTTGTAACAGAATGGCAAAGAGCTAATTGATGTAGAACCTGCATTTTCATTCCATCCTCAGCCACCCAGAGATAGTCTTTGATTCTTGAAATGTGATACTTAAATGACTGGGATTTACAATCAGGATTCAAAAGCTGCACACATGATTAATTACTTAGTCAGAATCTATAATTGTTGCTCTGAATCTATGACACATACGAAAATGTAGCAGCAGTTAGGACTAAAGTTGAAAACAATGATTTTATAAGAGCTTAGTCAAGCACATTTTCAAGGTTCAAAAATACTTCAGTAGAATGAATGCGGGAGGGAGCAATGTGAAATCAAGTAATGATAACACAGAAGAAATGGAAGTCCAAATCTAGGTTCCAAACCAGGTACTTTTTTCATGCCTACCTAGGTTCCAAACCAAGTACCTTTTCCATGCCAGCAAAAAAGAAATGGGCATCCCCCTTTGATGCTTGAATTGCAAACTCTCAATGACCTATGTGCAGAGCATAAAACTTTTTGGATAAAACTTTTCAATGCTACAATTTCACCTTGTAATGATTAAGATGGAATGAATAGCAATATATAACATATATGTCAATTCTATACAACATGTAGCAATGAAAAAACAAGAAAACTACATCCACAATGTCAACGAAGAAATAAGATACTAAGATAAAAAATCAAGAAGTTCAATGGGAGGTTCTCCTCCTATAAGAAACTATGATAAAAAGGTTACTCGCAGAACTAGTACAACATTATCATCAATCACTCATTTTTCCTTTTCAAAAAAGGCAAGTTATTCACCACCTTCTAAGAAAATGAATTGCCTATCACATAATTAACATGCATACAAAAAAAATGAATGGTGAAAGAGGCTAAAATCCTGCCACTGCAGAGACTCCATCATAGAGAATCCCCTATCAAGATTGCACCTGCAACTTCAAAATTTAACACGTTTTGACTTAGTAACAAAATTTAATAGGAGGAGAACCTACAATGAAAGAGAAAACCAGAATCCCCTTTCAACATTGCACCTGCAACTTCAAAATTAAGAAGTTTCATCTACTTCCTGCATTAATCTTCCAACATCTAGAGATGATTATGCAGAAATTAATCTAAATCAGAGGCAAAACGAAGCATAAGGAAACCCTAGAAAGTGACGAATTTTGTGAATACATGTTGGTAGAGAGAGGAGCGAGGGTTGAGTTTCTAGGGGAGGAGCGTGGCCATGGAAATATGAAGAGCTTACCAAAGCTTCGAGAGAGGTGTCTCTTGAATCAAGGCTCCACAATCATCACCGACTGCACTCCATGCTCCGTCGTCGAAACCTCCGTGTCGCAGTGGTACTCGACGCAGCAGCGGATCTGAAACCGTGATTCAATGGGAACCTGAGGGTTTTTGGTGGCGGCGCAATGGCGGCGAGGTGAGCGGTGGCGACGAGGTGGGCGGTGGTTCGCTGAACGACACGAAGGAATTGGTTCGCAGAGGGGAGCGAGTGAGAGTCGCGAGAAAGAGGAAATTTTCAACTAATTATATGATTTTATTTTTCCAATTTACAAGTTTGACCTTTAAGAAACCGCCACTAAATGAAAGAAAACCGCCGCTAAATTAAATGAAACGGTCGCAATTATAAAACCGCCTCGGGAAGCGCCGCAAAGTGGCTTCTAGCAGCGGTTTTCGTTGAAGCGCCGCAAAATGACCGTCGTTAAAATCCAGTTTTGTCGTAGTGCTTCGTTCCTTATTAGAAGACATTTTTTTGTGAAAAAAATTTGTTTCTACATATAAGTCACTTTCTTTCTAATAAATACAAAATACAAGATTTTTTTTCCAAATTTACCCTCATATTTAATATGAAAAAGAAATTTAAATTTTGAAATATTAACTTGGGAAGAGAAATTCACAAGAAATTAAATAAGAGTAATCTAAGAAAGTTGATAAATTATTTTACACATTTACTTCTAGTAACTACTTGTTTTTTTTAATGTTAGTAACTACTTTTCTTAAGAATTAGGTAAATAAGTCCTCGTATGATACCTCAAGATGTAGGAGCTTGGGACATATGAGTTGGGTACGGGGAAGTTCAAGAATCGATTCCTGGCGGGTGCAATTTATCTTTCCAATGTATCAAAAAAAGAATTAGGCAAATAAATATTAAGCCTCATTTGAGAAAGCTCATTTGAGCTTATCTGATAGCATAAGCGTTTATGCAAGCGTTTGAGAGAGCTTATACACCCAACTTATGGCCTACCATAAACTAGTAAGGATAGCTTATGAAAAAAACTTATGCTTATTTATATTTATATATATCAATATATATTAGAAAAGAACAACTTCTAGCATGACGTGTCAGCACCAGATTCATTCTTAGTGACGTGTCATTCTCATAAAAAAATTCCACGTATCATTCTCAGGTATTTTTAGAGTATTAATTAATTTTTATGGTATTTTTATTGAATTTTCAGATTTTTAATTAATTCAGGATTTTATGAGTTTTTATTGTGATTTGCTAGATTTTGGAAGTTTTTATCTATATTTGTTTCTCTATTTTAGATTAGTATCTACATAAAGAAATATTTTTTTAAGATTTTGTTTAAATAGTTAAATAGATATATGTTTAGATAGATTTAGCTTCTTTTTATCTCTTTGTTAGATTAATAATAAACTAAATCTTAACAGATATTCAACCGAGTAGAGATGTAATAGAAGGGGAAATTAATCTGGGACTGCTAAGTTAGTTAGATGTTATTATAGTAGTTACTTAGTACTAGAACAAGATGAGTTATAAATAGAGAGAAATCAAATTAGAGGAACACATTATGTAGCATTATATATTTCTCATTAAGTATGTCCTTTAGTATCTGAAAATATTGCTAAAGTCTGGTATTGAACATGTCTTAAGCACAAGAGAAAGTTCTCATCTTAGGCATTTTCTCAGAATCCTGATTAATTTGATGTATCATATGAATTTGGCAGAGTTTCTCATTAGCTGCGGACTGCGGTTGTTTCTATATTGTTTCCATTTATCACCTAAGAGAACTGTGTTTACTTAAATTTCCAAACTCATGTAAGGATGTAACAGAGGGGAAATTAATCAAAGACTGCTAAGTTAGTTAGATGTTATTATAGTAGTTACTTAGTACTAGAACGAGATGAGTTATAAATAGAGAGAAATCAAATTAGAGGAACACATTATGTAGCATTATATATCTCTCATTAAGTATGTCCTTTAGTATCTGAAAATATTGTTAAAATATGGTATTGAACATGTCTTAAGCACAAGAGAAAGTTCTTCGTGCAACACATAGATAAAAAGTGATTGTTTGAACTTATAGGTCGAAATCTAATTCCTATGAGTGGTAAATAAAAAAATCAATATGATGTCATTACTTTTTTCATAACTTTTTGAAATTTTTAAAAAGAAATAAATATAAAGGCATTTGATGATTAAAATGTGTTGTGCGGATATTAGAAAACATTAATACATATATAGTGTATTTTTGTTTAAGTTAAACTATAGGGTTAAGAGTTCTCACGGGTATGAACATTTTACACGAAAATTCATGTAAAATTAACAGAAAAAGCTCATATGGGGCAAAAAGCTAGAAATAAACCAAGGTATTGATCCATGCCTCAAACACAAGAGTAAATTTCACCGTAAAAACACTAGAAATATTTGTTCTGGAGATGCACACAATTTTCCACTGCTTATCTTTCTGAAACCTAAAAGCGGCTATTGTTTGTATTTGCGTATAATTTTCAATTGATATGTTTTAATTTTAAACTACTATAATGCTACCTACGTGAGATTTTATTTTATATAAAAAGTATCATTATACTTTTTTATACAGTCATTATATTCTAAACTAATTGATTGGTATTATTTTAATAGAAAAATTTAATATAATTAATTTTAGTATTGTTTTCAAAAATTTAAGAGTGTATATTTATATATATTTATAACTATAATAGTTGGATAGTAAGAAAAGTACGAGGAATAAAAAATATTAATACATATGTACTATAAAATTATGACCTAAATTTATTAGTGCTAACAAATTAGAGTTACGAGATCTCACCGGGAAGAACATTTTATATGTAAAATGAAAATTTGTAGGAGTTAAAAAAAATTCATTTTTTCTATAACTTAAGTGTATTTTTAATAATATATACAATAGTTATATATTTATGTATTATTGCATATCTAAAACACAAAAGCATTACCCTTTATGCAACACGAGTACATCTTCACAAACAAAATTCAGTTATACTTCACATATGCAAAACTTAAAGCTTTTGGCTTATTAACTTCTGTGTTTTTCAAAATCTTTATATTAGTTAATGAAGTGTATGCTTACAAAACACTAAACTTGAGTGTCTGAATTTATGTTATTTAAATATCTACATCTTTATTATGATTATTCTTACATTCTTAGCATCTTAAATATTTTATAATTTAAAATATTAATCAATGTATCAAATACAATAAACAAATTTCCCGTGCAACGCGCGGGTAAAAAACACTAATATATAAAAGTATATATAAACTAGTCAGGATATCTTATTTTCATTTTTATTTTAATAAATTTTTTAAAATATTTTATTAATAAACGTTCATGTCGTAAGTGCTTATGATCGCTTATAATCATAAGCATTTTATTAAGCTATTTTCCGAAACGTACCTAAAGTGTCTTATATATATAGATGAAAGAAGTTAGCTGTATATTCTTTTTCAATGTTTAATATTTTTTGTTCTTTGACCACCAGTCTCCACGGGGAAAATGAGTCTCACGTGACTAATCTGGCTCAGAATACATTAGTGATGCCCCTGACCACAAATTTTTGACATAAGCGGGGATTTTCAAGGTTTAATATACTAATATATATTCAGTAAATAAATATTTAAAAAAAAAGAGCCAAATCATATTTGTTTTGTTTTTGATAAGCACCAAATCATATTTGTTGATTCATTCCCCATTTCCACAGTTGAGTTGAGCCAGCAGAAAACACGCCTCGTCGACGTTACTTAAAGGTCCCAGAGAAAAACACGTGTCGAAATCTTGTCACTTCAATCAACATCACCAGCGTGTACGTGTGTCCCACAATACCTCTCATTTCCTCCGAACTTGCCGTACCTTAAAACAAAAAAACTAAAAAACCCAGTTCTTTTTTCCCTTTCTCCAACCCAAAACAACACATAATAAAATTAAAAAAAAACGCAGCGAACTCATTTTCCTCTCAAAGGAAAAAAATTCAAAAATCCCCAAATTCTCATTCCGATTTTGATCTTCTCAATTAGGGTTCGATCTGCGGCGTAGCAACGATGCCGGAGATCGAACAACAACTGCCGGAGGCAACCGCACTGTTCGGAAAATACGAGCTGGGAAGGGTCCTAGGCTGCGGCGCGTTCGCCAAGGTGCACTACGCGCGCAACGTGCAAACCGGTCAGAGCGTGGCGGTTAAGATCATCAACAAGAAGAAGCTCGCCGGAACCGGCCTCGCCAGCAACGTCAAGCGCGAGATCGCCATCATGAGCCGCCTCCACCACCCCCACATCGTGCGCCTCCATGAGGTTCTCGCCACGAAGACCAAGATCTACTTCATCATGGACTTCGTTCGCGGCGGCGAGCTTTTCGCCAAGGTTTCTAAGGGTCGGTTTGGGGAGGATCTCAGCCGTCGGTATTTCCACCAGCTGATCTCTGCCGTCGGGTACTGCCATACCCGCGGCGTGTTCCACCGTGATCTCAAGCCGGAGAATCTCCTCCTTGATGAAAATGGCGATTTGAAGGTTTCGGATTTCGGGTTGAGCGCTTTGAGAGATCAGATCCGACCCGACGGGTTGCTGCATACGCTTTGCGGAACTCCGGCGTACGTGGCGCCGGAGATTCTCGCGAAGAGGGGCTACGATGGCACGAAGGTGGATGTTTGGTCATGCGGCGTCGTTTTGTTTGTTCTTGCAGCTGGGTATCTTCCGTTCAATGATCCGAATTTGATGGTGATGTACCGGAAGATTTACAACGGTGAATTCCGGTGCCCGCGGTGGATGTCGCCGGATCTGCGGCGGTTTCTGTCGCGGTTGCTTGACACCAACCCGGAGACCCGGATCACCGTCGATGGGATGACCCGGGACCCGTGGTTCAAGAAGGGATACAAGGAGATAAAGTTCCATGAGGAGTATCGACCCGAATCTGGATCCGGATCTGGGTCGGAGGTGGTGGACTTGAACGCGTTTGATATCATAACGTTTTCATCGGGTCTTGATCTTTCGAGATTGTTCCGGCAAAAGGAAGGGGAGGAGAGGCTGGTGGTGAGTGGGACGCCGGAGAAGGTGCTGGAGATGGCGGAGGAGGTGGGAGCGGCGGAGGGGATGGCGGTGAGGTGGAAGAAGGAATGTGGGGTGGAGCTGGAAGGGCTGAATGGTGATTACGGGATTGGGATTGATGTTTCCCGGTTGACGGCGGAGCTGGCGGTGGTTGAGGTTAAGATGAGGGGTGTCGACGCCGTGGCATTCAGAAATCTCTGGGATGAAAAGCTCAAGCCTCAGCTGCTAGGTGGTGCAACGACGTCGTATCATCAGGAAGTGGAGCCGGAGTCACCGGAGTCGCAGGTTGCCAGTGATTAGATTCAAATGAAATTCTCTCCCAAACTTTTTTTTTTAAATTACAAAATGGGTTTAAAAACCTAAATTCGGAAACACAAAGTCCAATTCAAAAATCAAAATTGTTAAGAAGAAGAAGAAAAAAACAAATAGCTGTAAAAAAATTGGATTGCTGTTGTTGTTGATGCCAAAATTGAAGATTGGTGAGGTAGGACATCTGCCAAAAGTGTATTATTTGTATATTTATGTTTTTTGTTTTGTTTTTTGGTTTTGTATATTATATATTAAAGAATAAAGGAGTATTTTTCTTTACCTTTTGGATATGTATGAATTGCAGAATGAACAAAAAATTATTCATTTTGCACCTAGCAATGTTATGCTGGGCCATGTAGAATAATAATGCATTGATATGAGAAGGCACCAACTTGTCATGAAAGCAAATGGCTTTGAGTTTGAACATCTTATTTCTCATTTCAGTTTCATGATTTGATGGTTTAGATTTCTTCACATCAGGAAAAGATGAGGATGAGATAATGAAGCAAATAATGTGACAATGATTTGCAGTGACTCAACTCTAGTTGATGCAAGTCACATTCATTATGCATTATACAAACAAACAACACCATTCAAATTTGGCAATATGAAAAAGCAACATGAGGGAGAACTTCAAACTTGTCTTCTTTCCTCATTTTATCCCACTGGGCCTTTTCTATTCATTGATCATTGCCACATCAATGTGTGTTTTTCCCTCCATTTTCCTCTTCATGGACTGCCTCATATAATCTCCATACCTGACTTTCTGGTACAGCTTGGGGTTTTGAGCATCTATCATATGATCAAAAGGCTCAACTTCAACATCATCTGGAGGGATTAGAAAATATGCCCAAGAAATCCTTCTCTTGTTCTTATTTGTCAGTGCTCTATGTTCTACACTCTTATATTTGCCATTACTCCATATCTGTTATGATTATTGCAAAAGTAAGAAACTGAAAAAATGGAGATTGTGGTTAAGTCACTTTATCTTTTGGTATTATTTAAGCATATTACAGCTTTCTCTAAGCCTAGTTTTTCGTTTTGTTAGTTTTAGAATTCAGAATAGGCCTAGCTCTATTCTACCATAAAAACCTAACACACCGGTGAATATCTCTAGACAATGTGAACTGTCAATTATCAACATAAATAATCCGAGTACCTCTATTGCATCTCCAACATTGACCACTAGAGCATTTGACGTTGGAGTCACCGGTACCCAGCATCCTTTGTGTCGAATTTCGAGCCCCGATGCATCATCATGTTGCATAAGTAAGGTAATGGTGCTTCAATCAGAGTGTGGACTCAAACTCATTACTTTCTCAGGTGTGCTGCAAGGAGGGTAGTAGTTCACACGTATAATTTCAAGTAATTCTCCATGTAGTCCAAGAAGAACATGCTTCTGCAACCCCATAACTAGAGACAAAGAACTGAGAATTTCCTCACCAACTCGTTTGACTTCACTGGAATATGCCTCTACTATCTCCCTGGATTATATTTAGCAGATGAAAACCATCAAGAGATCACAAAAAGTGAATGATCTTGTTTATATATGACCCAAAGAACAAACTTATCTAGTACTTTTTCTAATAGATAATTTTCAAATAAGTTTATATGATTTGCATCCAAAAAGGTTTTATATAGTTTTAAATTGTCAGGAACACCTACTTGAATCCCTCTGGTGTTTTTGGCCAAAATTGAAGCTTTTTGTGCCAGGTGGGGTTGGTGACTAACATCAGTGCATCTGACCAGTCAAGTATTTGCTCCTCAGAAACTACATAAGCATGCCCATAACCTTGTATGTCGTTTGAGGCCATTGCATACTTTTCCTTCTCTTCTATTGGAAGTTCAAAAAATTCAGTTACTACATCCTTCATTCTCTGCACAAGTTCGTTTTGGACACCATGGTTTACTATCTGCAAAGTTGATTGTATTAGAATTTAGCCTAGAAGTGAGAGTTGCCCCGTCATTCATAAAATATTAATTGGTCACATCTTTAGACAATGTGAAACTTAACACTCCCTCACGCCCAAGACTTAACGTATGGATCATCAAGGTCATCATTGGAATGCTCATATCTCATTGTGGGATATCTACCAGATAGGTCTGGCAATGCCTTGATCCCTATCATGGGACGTCTTCACGCAGTCAAGTGAACAGATGTCCCAATAATGAATGTAGATATTGTACAAGTGTTCATAATCGGTCCAGTCAAAAGGCAGAGTCAAAAAATTGTAATCTAATCAAACTAAACATCGAAACACTGAGATTTTTTATTGGATTGGATTTTTGATTTGATTAAATTCAAACAAAATTTGAGGAAATATATGTTATTATTTTTTACACATATATCATATCATTCATAATTACATAATTACAACTTCATATGTTTATATATTTTCTTATATGTTACGTACTTATTTATAAAAATATATTTGGGTAAATAGAGTTTTAAGTAA
Source organism: Lotus japonicus (assembly GCF_012489685.1). Taxonomy (NCBI): domain Eukaryota; kingdom Viridiplantae; phylum Streptophyta; class Magnoliopsida; order Fabales; family Fabaceae; genus Lotus; species Lotus japonicus. The sequence continues at coordinate 22,799,160 of NC_080046.1, forward strand.
TTATTTAAATAAATGTGCATTAACGTGAACTCGTATTTTAAAAAAATATTGGTTATGATATAAATTATGAATGTTATATTGACGCTATAAATATTTTATAGTTGTATTGATAATATGTTATATATTTTTTAAGATGAATTGATATCAAATAGTTTTAAAGGATTGATTTAGAAATTAACTAAAAAAATTTGTATTTTATTTTTCGTATATACACCTTGAAAATTAAAATGGTTTTGGTATATTGATTCAGAGCATAACAAATTAGAAAAAAAAAGAATTAGGATGTAACTAGGATTATAAAGAAAAAAACTTAAATATGTGATATACGTATATAAAAAAGAAAAACGAGAAATGAAATATGAAAATGTTTGATGTATGCTGACAAAGTACTCTTATTCCATTCGTGCATGACGTGGGATCAATACTAGAATACTATAATCTCAATGAAAAAATAACTAAAACTGAAAAATCCAATCCTATTCAAATCTTTATTGATTGGATCGTGGATCGAATTTGAAATTTTGGACAAATTCATTAGATGAGATTGGATCAAATGAGTTTTCCCTTATAAACTGATTCAATCTAGTTCGTGAACACCCTACTAGATAGACTATGATACCATATTAAAATTCAGATTCAGAGTGAGCACAACTCTACCTTCAAAGGTGAGGATTGCCCAATCATTCATAAGTTTTTAACTAGCCATATTTTTAAGCAATGTGAGGCTTAACAAATTGCAATCTCAAGTAGTGTTTTGTGAAAACTAAAACTAACATCTAACTTATACAATTCTTTGGCCATAGATTACCTGAAAGGAACCCCACTCCTTGCATGCTATGTCCAGTTTTGATAACTCCTTCGCGTCCCCATTTAAGAGCAGTGTTTAATTAAGGAGAGGTATCTGAGATGAAAGGTGAGACAAGTAGTTGAGTTTCTCTATTTCTTGAGGACTCCTTATGTATCTTTCAAGAACCTGTAAATGATTCTTCTTCACCATTTCTTGAACATTGGGTACTGGTAAAGATGGAGCCAAAGAGGGTGCTTCTTCCTCCATCACAATAACCAACTCATGATCACCTCCATTGAGATTCATTTTTGCTTGGTTTGATTGTTATCCTTGAGATTGCAAAGAGCATTAGTTATAAGAACCCTCATGAAGCCACAAGAAGGTTTCCCAGAATGAATGGCTATGTGTCGCTACCAGGTCCGTTTGGATTATGTGTCCACACTACAAGAAATGCTTCTTCAACACACTTGTCATGCACTTGCTTATGTGCTGTCAAGCATGCAACCCATCATTGACAGACACTTCCAATCAAAATGAACCGTCTCAAAGCAATGTTTCGTGTTATTCGGTCATACTGTGTCATAATCTGTTGCAGCAAGGAGGTTGGGGAAGGAAGCTGAGATCAACAGAATGTCTTCTCTCTCCTGCAATTTTTTGCACATATACCAGAGTATTTGAGGTACTCATTCATGTATCTAGCATCCATTCCTAGATACATGTTTAGAATAGATAGAAAGGGACAGACTGTTCAGTTTGCAGAAAAACTAAAGCATTTAATTTTATCTAATTAAGAACCATGTTATTTTTAATACTTCTGGATAGTTTTGTGTTTTTGATGATTTTGGTAGAGCTTTTGAGGGAAAATAAAAGGATGCTAGGCAGTAGGCAAAAGTCCAATAGATAAATTGAAAGGGAAAGAAAAGGCGTGCAAGATCAAGAAAAAGAAGATGATCGTAGAGATCAAGAAGAACTCCAAACAAGGACACGCAGTATCATTCTTCTTATTTATTTCTATTTTTTTAAGGCTTAAATAAGTTTTTCGTCCCTAACCTTTCCATAATACCTGGTTTTCGTCCCTCGCCGGAGCAAAGGTGGGGTTTAGTCCCTAACCTTTGCCAAAACGTTTGGTTTTCGTCCCTCCGGAGCTCTGGGTCAACGCCGGAGCTCCGGTGGCCCATGTGGCAATGCCACATAGGATTAGTGAGGCCACGTGTTATTATTATTATTGTTAAATTTTGGATCTCATCCTCATGTATAAAATTGAATTTGGTTTTAGTCCCTGGAATAATAATCATGATTTGGCATGCATCCTTACATAGAATATTGATCTGTGTTTTGGTCCCCTATTGGATATTAAAAGGCTACTTAGGAAGAAAAAACGTGTTAAAGTATGACAATCGCAAATGCCACAACATAATTTCATGCATAAGTCAATGGTGAAAACTTACTGGAGGGGTTGGAGCTGTTGTTGGTGCCTGGTTTCCAGCTTGCTCCTGTGCTGGTTCTTGAGGATTTGTCACATTCCAGCTTGCTCCTGTGCGTGCTAATGTGGATGGACCACTATTTTTATTGATGTAGCCAAGTTAAGCCACTTGTGCAATTTATGTCTTTGTGGATGGACCACTATCATTTTGTAAGAATATTTTGACTTATGCATGAAATTATGTTGTGGCCTTAGCAATTGTCATACTTTAACACGTTTTTTCTTCCTAAGTAGCCTTTTAATGTCCAATAAGGGACCAAAACACAGATCAATATTCTATGTAAGGATGCATGCCAAATCATGATTACTATTCCAGGGACTAAAACCAAATTCAATTATATACATGAGGATGAGATCCAAAATTTAACAATAATAATAATAATAACACGTGGCCTGACTAATCCTATGTGGCATTGCCACATGGGCCACCGGAGCTCCGGCGTTGACCCAGAGCTCCGGAGGGACGAAAACCAAACGTTTTGGCAAAGGTTAGGGACTAAACCCCACCTTTGCTCCGGCGAGGGACGAAAACCAGGTATTATGGAAAGGTTAGGGACGAAAAACTTATTTAAGCCTTTTTTTAATTAGTTGGCATTCTTAAGTAGGGAAGAAAACTTTGTTGCATATAAGAAATGTGGTTTTCTTCCTCATGTAACCGAAAAAAACAATATAGGGAATGTGGTTTAATGTAGAGGGTCATGTTAAGTATTGAGATTATTTGACTAGGCATATTATATTTAGGGTATTGTTATTCAGACCCCCCACATCTATTCTGACCTCCATTAATGTGTGAACATTCTGAAATGCCTTTAATGACAAATTTTTTTGAAAAAACCCTACCTCCATCCTCACATTTTCTTTCATCTTTTTTTTTTTTCCGAACCCCCCCCTCCCACCCCATCTCAAGAATTATCTCTCTTTTCCTTCTTCTTCAACTTCCCCATACCCATAATAGAAACCTCCTTCAACCTCCCCCAACTCGTTTCGCCGGCCACCACCACTGCCAATTCCACCATCGTCGAAGGTTGGTTCTTTGCCATCGTCACTGGTCGCCTCCCCTAACCGGTCTCCTCCATTTCCCGGTCTGATGATATACTAGAATTTCTCGATCTTGATTTCTCGCACTTTTGAAGTGCGTTACAATCGTATCCCGTGAATTGCGTTGTTGACGCACTCTTTAGGTATTATTTAAGCATATCACAGCTTTCACTAAGTCTAGTGTTTTGTTTTGTTAGTAGAATTCATAATAGGTCTAGCTCTATTTTACCATAAAAGCTAACGCACGGATGAATATGTTTAGTCAATGTAAACCTTTGTAACAGTTATCTACAAAAAAAAAATTAAAACCTCTATTGCATCTCCAACATTGACCACTAGAGCATTTGATGTTGGAGTCACCAGTACCCAACATCCTTTTTGTCGAATTTCGAGCCCCGATACATCATCATGTTGCATGAGTAAGGTAATGGTGCCTGAATCAGAGTGTTGACTCAAACCCAATACTTTCTCAGGTGTACTGCAAGAAGAGTAATAGTTAACACGTAGAGCTTCAAGTAATTCTTCATGTAGTCCAAGAAGAACATGCTTCTGTGTAACACCCCGATTTCGGTGGCATCACTTTAGTAACAAAAAAGAAAATAAAGCGGAAAAACGTGAATATTTTTTTTTTCGATTTGTTTTAAATAATAAAATTAAAGACTTGTCGAAGTAAAGACTCTACAGCGAAAGACAAACATAACTAATGTACAATATATTTACAGCCCCCGCTGTAAGTAGTGGACCACGTCACGAGTATCCTCCAGTGACGGGAAGTAACCGAAAGTAGTGCCCGTGGGCAATATGTACAAACGAAAGTGAAAGGTCATGTGTTCGTAATACAGTCCTCCAAAACGAAAGTAGGTCAGCCCAAAACGGCCTAAACATGACCTCCTAGTCCGACCAACTCTCTGTGATTTCCATAAAGAAAACCACACAAAAAGCTAAGGGTCGGGAACCTACCCTGCCCCAAATTACGAACATGACGACCAGAGCTATAACGCTACTCCTACCCTAATCCTGTCCAGAGGAGTACACCCCAGCACTCACAACTACATGCTAGCGTGATCATCGTCCGAATCAGAATCCAGGACGACTAGGTCAATGTCTGCAACCATCCCCCTTCTCGCTACCGCAACATGCTCCTGAGCTGGTCTCACGGGTCAGGAACCCGATCCAAAGTCATGAGCAACAGCAACAATAGGTGAGCTAGAGTCCGATGAAGTCCCTCCCACTGGCTCCTCCTCCGAGGGGTCCTCGTCGTCAGAAGACGACGGTGGTGGTGGTACTCCTACACCGGGTCCACAGTGCACGCTGGGTGGCAGGTTAAAACTGACAGTGTAACGCCTCAGAACTCCCTCCGTCAAGTATCCCAGACTGTCGACACGATCTTCCATTATTCTCCCCGAGTAAATCGCTCTGTGGCCAGCGGGGTCGACCACCCATGAGCCGGGGATCTCCTGATCAAGCATCTCAAACCTAGTCCCCCCCCGAAGGGTGGACCATCGTAAACCAATCCGCCATGGACATCTGACAAAGGGCGTAGTCCGCCAAAACACAAACAAAAGGCGCGAGGGTCAACTCAAAGAATTACATAAGTAATACACCCAGTAGATAAAGTTTAAGGGATAGCTACTTAGGCTTAGAAGTCGATAACAACATCATCAATTGTATATCTTCCAATCGAATGTAAATGATAATTACTGACAAATAACATATATCAGGTAAGATTAACAAGTATCAATCACACTCGGCAACTAAGTCAGTATGCATGGTGCATGAATGAGATGACGAGGAACAAGATGCAATCCGGAAGGATGGACACCAACGAGTCAGTCCTATCACCGGCCAAAGTAGGACCATTTCTGCTCGGGCATCTCTTACACCAAACAAAATGTAGTCAGATCAGCAGTATACCCGCAGGCCTGCCATTTCTGTCTGCTACTAAGAATCACCGTAGTGTTCTTATATGGAAATCCGGGTCTTAGGACCATTTTGGATTCCATCGAGGTCCGACTTCCCGCCGTGTATAAACCTCAAAATGTGTGAATGAATGCAACGTGATTAGCCAAACAACGTCTCCGACCTCACTCGTCACGTCGTCACGTGTTCTAGCTAACTTATTGTCTCTAAAAAGAATACCCTAAGGTAAATGTCGATTCTGCGATAAAAGACAGTTAAATATAAAAAGAGTGCAACCACGCATGATAACCTCTCGGGTCATACGACTCATCTAATTCCGATGGTCAAAACTGCTCAGCGAGCAAAGAGTAACAATGTACTTGGAAACTTATAGTTCCCTGACTTATCCTTTAGATAGTCAAATAAATAAACTGCTCATCGAGCAAAGAGTATAAAATACTCAGAAACTTATTAGCTTTCCTAAATCTTGGATTCGGCGACACTTCTCATTTTCCAAAGCTAATATCCAAACCCTAAGCTTTCATCTGAGATTGTTGTCATTATTTAAAGGGTTCGGAGGTTGTTTAGTGTATTATGAATTTTTCTTGTAAAATAGTTTCCATTTAGTTTTATCTCTAATCGTATGAGTTTAAAAGATCCCATAATCCCAAGTAACTCCCAGAGAAGGTGAGATCCACTAAAACAATAACAAGGCCCGAACCTCCGTTCGTCCCGTCAAACTTTCCCAAAATCTCATGATAAATTTGGCATAACTGCCCGTTATCCTCTCTGACGTACAACAAATATATGTGTAATTTCATGATCAAAGTAACACAATCCAACAGTCATGGCACATATATCAACACATCCTAGATTAACCATTTAGCACATAGCATGTAAATCAATATCAACACATCCTAGATTAACCATTTAGCACATAGCATGTAAATCAATATCAAAAGCAAATCCAGCGATAAATAATCATCATTGTCAGCCGAAGCCTCAGAAAACATTTCCCAGTCAATCACAATCAAGTGCATAAACAATAAATCAAGTCGAATTCGTCGACACCTAAAGCATTATCTAGTATTCAGTGAGTAGCCCTCACATGTAGCTCCTCCAGCGTGATCCTGCAGCGTTCCTTCACAATCTCCTCCTTCCGCTCCTTGGAATTCCTCAAACGAACCTTAGAACGAAACCACAAAATTCAATCACAATCAGTCAGAAACTCAGCAAACAATAAGTACTAAGGTTACACGAAGCATCATAAACTCTGAAGTACGATAATCTAATGCGATAAGACAAGTTTTCGAAAACGAGAAATTCCCCCCCCCCCATTGAGGGTGCTCTCGGCCACACACACTAATTGTGTTCGCCGATTTTTCTTCAATCAAACTTGGTTCCTAGGTTATCATTAGTCGTAGGCTTAATTACAACTTTGGTCCTCGACGTTTACCAATACCACGATTTTGGTCCCCCACCTAATTTAATTACATGGATGGTCCCCGACGTTGTAGGCTGCGTGCAACGTTAGTCCTACAATTTATTTCTTAATGGAGAAGGCTTACGTGGACGTCTAGTTGGAGAGAAAAAGGAGATCTGAGGATAGAGGGGAGCACGTGAGTATCACGTGAACTCACGTGAACCTTATATGAACCCATTATACCCAAATCTGAAACCCTAGGGATCTAAATCGCGTTACCTTCTTCGTTCCAGGGAGGTCAGTGGTTTAGGTATAATGGATTCAGATAAGGGTCACGTGATACTCACGTGCTTCCCTCTCTCCTCATACCTCATTTCTCTCTCCAACTGGACGTCCACGTAAGCCTCCTCCATTAAGAAATAAACAGTAGGACTAACGTTGCACACGGCCTACAACGTCGGGGACCATCTATGTAATTAAATTAGGTGGGGGACCAAAATCGTAGTATTGGTAAACGTCGGGGACCAAAGTTGCAATTAAGCCTTAGTCGTAACTAAGGCAAATTAAAGCTCGGAAAAATTATCGGATCGAAAACTGACGCAGGGGTATTTTGGTTAGTGTTTTTAGCTCGGAATTTCAAAATTGGAATTTCGAAAAACAAATTAGATGGGGACGTCACCAACGACGTTTATGACAACTAATCCTACTGGCGCTAAGCTCAGTCGAGAGTTTTAAGTCTAAAGGGCGAAGCTTTGGTCAAAAAATGGGTTTTTTGAGCAGAATTGAAACTCGGCGGCAATTCGGCGAGATTCGGCGAAATGTAATCCGCTAAACATGCTCTTGGGCATGCAAGGAATAAGTTTAGACAGAGAAATCAAGTTATTTGGACAGTTTTACAAAAAGCTCAAAACTTTGAGCACAGAAAGACATAGAGAAAAACGACAGAATTGACGATCAGAAGTAAGGAATAGCATCTATACCTCGAGGTCTTCGAGTAGCAACTGCCGGTGCAGCGATCAGGCAAGAAACAGCGAAAATCTCTTCCTCCCCTTCTCCTCTCAAGCTCGCGGGTTTGGTGTTAATGGTGGTGGAGGATTTTGATTTTTTTCAAGCTATTTATAGTTGATGGAAAATGCGGAAAAATGAAAATTTCGCGATTCCGATTTTTCCTGTGCCTTCCTCTGTGAATTCTAAGATAGGTTCTGGCGACAGAATTCCATAACTCAAAATAGTTTTCTTGGAATTAAGACAAACGATCCAAAGTCGGTGTAAATTTATTTTACCCGAAAAACTACTTTTTGCAGTTGATGTCGGATGAGAAAACTTCTTTCTGAAGAAAGATTAGAAAACTCGAAAGAAATAGGTGTACGCGTGTGGAATCTTTGTTTGAAGCTCCGAATAGAAAAAGTCTTCATCGACCGTTTATTTTAAGTTTCTTGAGTTATCAGGGATTTAGTTTCGGCAAACCTCCGAGAACTAGAATCGGACGTTCGTACATTCCAGGGTTTCGTATCGAAACGCTTGTCATGGAAAGGATTAAGAGAAGTTCTAACATTTCTCTGAAGATTTTTGGAATTAGTTTCTATCGTGTCTTTGAGTGCAAATTAGTCGTTTACTAACACTCATGTCCTAGGTATAAGCGAATACTACTTGCGCTATAACTTATTTCGACCTTAATACTATCCTTAGCCTTTTCCTGAACTTTCTCCTTCATGAATTCATTCCATTCAATAAACACTTGTTCAGGTTTTCCTTCACGATACATCGAACCTAATCGTGAATAGGAATTTCATTTATTTATTCTAAGCTTAAAAACTTGGGTCTCACATTACTACCCTCCAAAAAGAAAGTTTCGACCTCGAAACTTAAGTTTCAGCAAAAAGTTCCGGATACTGTTCCTTGATCTTTTCCTTCAGCTCCTATGTCGCATCACCTGTGTCCTTGTTCCAAATGACTTTCACCAATACAATCTCCTTTCCCCTCAACTGTTTTATCCTTGTGTCACCAATGCTAATTGGCGGCGTCTCGAATGACAGGTCATCCTTCAACTCGATGTCATCAAGTTCGATGACATGCGTCGGATCCGCAATATACTTCCTCAGTTGTGACACATGAAATACATCGTGAATGTTTGATAAAAATGGTGGTAGTGCAATCTGATAAGCAACTGGTCCTACTCGACGGGTAATTTGATAAGGTCCAATGAACTTTGGCGTAAGCTTCCTTGACTTCTCCCGTAGTCTGTGTAACTCGCAGAAATACATGGTCTCCTTCTTCAAATTCTAGAGTTCTGCGCTTTTGATCGGCATAACTTTTCTGTCTACTTTGAGAAGTCTTCATTTTCTCTCTGATCTGTTCGATCTTCTCGGTTGTTTGTTGCAGAAGTTCTAGTCCAACTAACAAATTCTCTCCATCTTGATACCAACACAAAGGTGTTCTACACTTCACACTTGCCACCATACAAAGCTTCATACGGTGTCATACCTATGTTCGTATGAAAACTGTTGTTGTAAGTGAACTCAATCAATGGAAGTAGATCATCCCAACTGCCCTTGTTGTCTAATACGCAAGCTCGTAGTAAATCTTACAATGATTGGATAGTTCTCTCAGTCTGTCCATCAGTCTGTGGGTGATAAGCAGAACTTAATCTGAGCCTTGTCCCCAATGCCTCCTGAAGAGCTCCCCAAAAATGTGAAGTAAACTTTGGGTCTCGATCGGAAACAATACTAGTCGGTACTCCATGAAGGCGTACAATCCCAGCTATGTAAATCTCCGATAGTTTCTCCACGTTGTAGGTAGTTCTCACAGGTATAAAGTGAGCCGACTTGGTCAATCAATCCACTATTACCCAAATCGAATCATATCCCTTCTGAGTTCTTGGCAAAGCCACGACAAAATCCATCGATATGCTATCCCATTTCCATTCTGGTACATCCAAACTTTGTAGCATACCTGAAGGTTTCTGATGTTCCACTTTAGCTTTATGGCATGTTAAACACGCAGCAACATACTCAGCCACTTGTCTTTTCATTCCAGGCCACCAAAAATTCATCTTCAAGTCTTGGTACATCTTTTTCATTCCAGGATGAATGCTCAACTTGCTCTTGTGACCTTCGTCCATAATCAACCTCCTCAAGTCAGGGTTGTTAGGTACGCAAACTCTATCCTTACACCGCAGGATATTGTCACTTCCTACCTTGAATTCTGGGTCCTTACCCTAAATTACCAAATTTCTTTTCCCGAGTAGAAATTCATCTTGTAACTGTTGGTCTCGGATTTCTTCCATCAATCCATTGGTGATTCTGATCATACCGAACTTCAGTTCTCCCTCGGACGATCTCACATCTAAGCTCAAATCTCGAAATTGTTCCAGCAATTGCAACTCTTTAACCATCATCGATGAGATATGCATCTTCCTGCTCAAGGCATCAGCAACAACATTAGCCTTTCCAGGATGATACTGCAGGGTAAATTCATAATCTTTGATAAATTCCATCCATCGTCGTTGTCTCATGTTCAGCTCCTTCTGCTCAAACAAGTACTTCAAACTCTTATGATCACTGAATATGGTAAAAGTGCATCCATATAAGTAATGTCTCCAGATTTTCAGCAAAAATACAATAGCAGCTAGCTCTAAGTCATGAGTCGGATAATTCTTCTCGTGAACCTTCAGTTGTCGTGAAGCATAAGCCACTACTTTCCGATGTTGCATCAGCACACATCCCAAACCTTGATGCGAAGCATCACAGTAAACCTCATACGATTCCTCTGGTTGTGGCAGAACGAGTACAGGTGACGTTGTCAAACATTCCTTCATCGTCTGGAAGCTAGTTTCGCATGCTTCGGTCCATGCAAAAGGTTGATCCTTCCTCGTAAGTTGAGTCAAAGGTCCAACAATCTTGGCGAAGTTCTCGATGAAACGACGATAATATCCCGCCAAACCGACAAAACTTCTGATTTCAGTCACAGTCCTTGGCTGTTCCCATGCCAACACGGTCTCTACCTTTGCTGGGTCTACAACTATACCCTCTTTAGAGATCACGTGGCCCAAGAATTTGACTTCTTCAAGCCAAAATTCGCACTTGGAAGGGTTGGCGTACAACTCCTTCTCCCTCAGCACTTGTAAAACCTGACGCAGGTGCCCCTCATGATCCTTAGCATCCTTTGAGTAAATTAGAATGTCGTCAATAAACACCACGACGAATCGATCTAAGAATGTATGAAAAGTCCTGTTCATGTAGTCCATGAAAATAGCAGGTGCGTTTGTCACCCCAAATGGCATCACTAAATATTCATAGTGTCCGTAGCGAGTTATGAATGCCGTCTTCTGGATATCCTCAGTCTTTACTCTGATCTGATGGCAACCCGATTTCAGGTCTATTTTTTAGAATACCGCAGCTCCTCAAAGTTGATCCATCAAATCATCAATTCTAGGTAACGGATACCTATTCTTGACGGTTGCTTTGTTTAGTTGTCGGTAGTCGACACACAATCTAGATCTTCCATCATTCTTCTTCACCAATAAGACTGGCGCTCCCCAAGGCGAAACGCTTGGCCGGATAAATCCTTTCGACAGAAGATCCTCTATCTGAGACTTCAATTCCACTAACTTTGCAGGTGCCATACGATACGGTGCAATCGAAATCGGCCCTGTTCCCGGTACGATGTCAATAGCAAACTCGATGTCGCGTACAGGCGGCAATCCAGGTACATCGCCAGGAAAAACATTAGTGAAGTCTCTCACAACTGGAATATTGTTCACTTCCGGGTTCCCTTTACTCTCTAAGTTTAGCAATACGGAGTACTCTTGAGATCCTTCGTTCAAAGAGACACTAATGTTGTTGGCAGATAGATACTCGAAAAGATCCGAGTCAGGAAATACCACTCTCTTTCGGTTGCAGTCCAAAAGACAATGATAATGAGATAAGGATAACATCTAAGTTCTTGAGAGTTATGCATACTAGGTTAGCATGAAAGACTCTATTTCTATATGTCACCGGACAGTACATGCATGCAGCATTAGCAAGTAGGGTTTTAGCAGGTGTGGTAACAATAAGATCAAAGCTCAAAGCAGTAACAGGAAGTTTCAATCTGGTCACACATTCCCTAGAGATAAACGAATGCGTTGCACCGGAATCGAAAAGTACAGTTAGGAGATTACCGTCAATCTCGCAATTTCCTCTGATCAGACCGTCAACTCCTTCAGCCTCTTCACCATCCATGGTGTAAACTCTCGCTTTAGCAGCAGGGCGCTTTCCTCGAGCAGTGTTAACAGTCGGTTCAGTCTTGGGTGCCTTGCACTGACTGGCAGTGTGTCCCAATTTGTTGCAATTAAAGCACTGGGGTCTCGTATCTGGACAAGCATTAGCATAGTGCCCCATCTTTCCACATTTGAAGCAAGTTACCTCCCTGTTCGAAGTCTGATTTCCAGAACCACTAGCAGTACCAGTCATGGGTCTATAAGATCCTGAGGTAAATCCTCTCCCAGTAGGACGTTGATACAGCTTCTTGTTCTGAAATTTCCCTCTACCTTGATAGTTTTGAGAACCTGATCTCACTGGTCCTCCAGTCCCAACACGGTTCAACCTCTTATTCTTCATCAATTCCACCTCTGTGGCTTTCTCAACTAATGACTGAAAGCGCATGATTCCTAATGGCCTCACAGAGTCCTCGATATCAGGCCTCAGTCCATTGACAAAACGCTTACACATGTAGTGTTCATCAACATGATCGTTGAAGAATTGAAAGTGTTTCGCCAGAGACTCCAACCTAGAAGCAAATTCAGGTACAGACATACCCCCTTGACGGAGTGTTAGAAACTGTGCCTCCCGCTCGTCCCGAGCATTAGTTGGAAAATACTTTTCCAGGAATGCAGTTCGAAAGGAGTTCCAGTTGATCTCCTCGTTATTGGCTTCCATAATTCCCCTGGTGCCTCTCCACCAGTACTTAGCATCACTAAGTAGCAGATAACTTGCCATGCCTACCTTGGCACCTTCAATAGTCTGTAGCACACCGAAAATCTTCTCAATCTCTTGGATCCAAAGATTCGCTTTGTCCGGGTCAGTACCACCCGAGAACTTTGGTGAATCCTGTCTCCTGAAGTCATTCAGTCCCTTGTTCTAATCTAGAGTCACTTCTCTCTGACGCTGATGTTGGTCACGTGCTTCCTCAGCCGCACGTCTCATAGCATTATCATTAGCCTGTGCAGTCACAGCTTGGGCCATATTGGCCATCATCTCAGCTAGTTGGTTAGAATTCACCATGTTCTGTTAAGTCAAACAAACAGTTAGTACTCATCACAAGATAGTATCTGGCATAACTATACAATATGATTAAGCAATAACTTCAATCAATTCTAAGCGAAAAATCGCTTGCAAACAATCAATTTTCACTCTTTGCAGAGTCACACAACCTAGCACAGAAGACCTATTCCCCAAAGACGCACGAAAGACTCGACAAGCTTTGATACCACAATGTAACACCCCGATTTCGGTGGCATCACTTTAGTAACCAAAAAGAAAATAAAGCGGAAAAACGTGAATATTTTTTTTTCCGATTTGTTTTAAATAATAAAATTAAAGACTTGTCGAAGTAAAGACTCTACAGCGAAAGACAAACATAACTAATGTACAATATATTTACAGCCCCCGCTGTAAGTAGTGGACCACGTCACGAGTATCCTCCAGTGACGGGAAGTAACCGAAAGTAGTGCCCGTGGGCAATATGTACAAACGAAAGTGAAAGGTCATGTGTTCGTAATACAGTCCTCCAAAACGAAAGTAGGTCAGCCCAAAACGGCCTAAACATGACCTCCTAGTCCGACCAACTCTCTGTGATTTCCATAAAGAAAACCACACAAAAAGCTAAGGGTCGGGAACCTACCCTGCCCCAAATTACGAACATGACGACCAGAGCTATAACGCTACTCCTACCCTAATCCTGTCCAGAGGAGTACACCCCAGCACTCACAACTACATGCTAGCGTGATCATCGTCCGAATCAGAATCCAGGACGACTAGGTCAATGTCTGCAACCATCCCCCTTCTCGCTACCGCAACATGCTCCTGAGCTGGTCTCACGGGTCAGGAACCCGATCCAAAGTCATGAGCAACAGCAACAATAGGTGAGCTAGAGTCCGATGAAGTCCCTCCCACTGGCTCCTCCTCCGAGGGGTCCTCGTCGTCAGAAGACGACGGTGGTGGTGGTACTCCTACACCGGGTCCACAGTGCACGCTGGGTGGCAGGTTAAAACTGACAGTGTAACGCCTCAGAACTCCCTCCGTCAAGTGTCCCAGACTGTCGACACGATCTTCCATTATTCTCCCCGAGTAAATCGCTCTGTGGCCAGCGGGGTCGACCACCCATGAGCCGGGGATCTCCTGATCAAGCATCTCAAACCTAGTCCCCCCCCGAAGGGTGGACCATCGTAAACCAATCCGCCATGGACATCTGACAAAGGGCGTAGTCCGCCAAAACACAAACAAAAGGCGCGAGGGTCAACTCAAAGAATTACATAAGTAATACACCCAGTAGATAAAGTTTAAGGGATAGCTACTTAGGCTTAGAAGTCGATAACAACATCATCAATTGTATATCTTCCAATCGAATGTAAATGATAATTACTGACAAATAACATATATCAGGTAAGATTAACAAGTATCAATCACACTCGGCAACTAAGTCAGTATGCATGGTGCATGAATGAGATGACGAGGAACAAGATGCAATCCGGAAGGATGGACACCAACGAGTCAGTCCTATCACCGGCCAAAGTAGGACCATTTCTGCTCGGGCATCTCTTACACCAAACAAAATGTAGTCAGATCAGCAGTATACCCGCAGGCCTGCCATTTCTGTCTGCTACTAAGAATCACCGTAGTGTTCTTATATGGAAATCCGGGTCTTAGGACCATTTTGGATTCCATCGAGGTCCGACTTCCCGCCGTGTATAAACCTCAAAATGTGTGAATGAATGCAACGTGATTAGCCAAACAACGTCTCCGACCTCACTCGTCACGTCGTCACGTGTTCTAGCTAACTTATTGTCTCTAAAAAGAATACCCTAAGGTAAATGTCAATTCTGCGATAAAAGACAGTTAAATATAAAAAGAGTGCAACCACGCATGATAACCTCTCGGGTCATCCGACTCATCTAATTCCGATGGTCAAAACTGCTCAGCGAGCAAAGAGTAACAATGTACTTGGAAATGTAAGACCCAAGTTTTTAAGCTTAGAATAAGTGGAAGAGATTTCCATTTACGATTAGGCTTGATGTATCGTGAAGGGAAACCTGAACAAGAGTCTACCAAATGAAATAAATTTATGAAGGAGAAAGTTCAGGAAAAGTCAAAGGATTGTATCGAAGTCGATCTAAGTTATAGCACGACTAATATTCGTTTTAAAACCAAGGACAAGAACCTTAGGAAATCAGACTATGTTCCACCCTTGGAACACTATAGGAATAAAATTTCCAAAGATGTTCCACCCTTGGAACACTGTAGGAATTTAGTCCAAAAATCTTCAGAGAAATGTTAGAACTTCTCTTATTCCATATATAACCATCGTTTCGAGGCGAAACCCTAGAATCTACGAACGTCCGATTCCAACCCTCGGAAGTTTGCCGAAACTGAAACCCTGGTATTTCAAAACCCTAAAATCAACCGACAATGAAGACTTTTTCTATTCGGAACATCAAATGAAGATTCCACACGCGTACACCCATTTCTCTTGATGATTTCAATCTTTCTTCAGAAGGAAGTTTTCTATTCCGACATTCGATGTAAAAAGTAACTTATCGGGTAAAATAGTTTTTACACCGACTTTGCATTAGCCACCTAAAATACAAGGAAACCTCTGTTGAGTTTTGGATTTATGTCGCCAAAACCTATCTTAGAATTCACGGAGAATGAAGCCGGAAAAATCAGATTCGCGAAACTTTCATTTTCCCGCGTTTTGCCAACCTCTATATATAGCATTAAAAACAAGCCTCGAAAACCAAAAATCATACCGATATTTCTTTGAAGAATTAGAAGATTCAGCGGGGAGAATATCGTGTCTAGAATACATTGGAATCAGTAGGAAGAATCGGAAATCACTCATATTTTTATCTTAACTCTATGAGCTAAATCCTCCGATATCTAAACAAATCTGTACCGGTTTACAAAATATCTTTTGAAAATATCTTTACAAAATATCTGTTCATCCTTATCCAATCTTTGATAAATATCTATTCATCCTTATCCAATCTTTGATAAATACCTATTCATCCTTATCCGATCTTTGATATATATCTACTCATTTCTTGGTTAATGGATCATTTTAATTTGCTCAAAGTGATCATAATTTATATTTTACTATTTCATAAAGTTCCTCATAATTTTTAGTATAGTTATATATCCATTATATATTTTTCTCTTAACTTTGTGAGCTAAATTCTTCAGTGTCTAAATCAATTTATACCAGTTTACAAATATCTTTCCTAAATATCTAAACCTCCTTATCCTCCCTCACTCACTCTGTCGACATCTCTCTCTCATTACACTTTTTTCTTCATTTTTCTTCCTTGACCCATTTCCTACTTCTTCTTCTATATATATTATGTCCCTCCTCCTTTTCTTTCTACTTCTTCTTCTGCCTATTTTCCAAAAGCTGCAGCACCCACGCACATCATCAATCTTCTCATCACCATTTTCCTCCTTGCTGCCCACGCACACATGTTTCTTCTTTCTTTCTTTCCTACTTTCATGTTGTTTCCTTTCCATTGCAACAAGCCACCACCGTCACTAACCCACCACGTGCAAGCCACCACGTCCTCCCCCTCACGAAGCCACCGTGAGCAGAACGAAGCGAAACCGACGTCGCCGACGCCGTAATCTTCGATCTTCGATTCTAGTGTCATCGGACCTCTGTTCACAGCAAGGTTAGTACCGTTAGAACCCTTGCGACGTCCACAACAAAACCCATATTCCGGATCGCCGTTCCGTCGCCGTCAACCGCCGCCGTTGCCGCCTTCGGGAGCTTTTTCCGGTCAACTCCGCCGACCAATGGAAAAACGGAGTGTACTGCGACGATCCTTGCCGCGAGGAGAGCAAAACCCTATCTTCAATTTCGTATTTGGGTCATTTTATTCGATGACCCCGACAACCACCGTCGACCTTCGGCTGAACTTTCTGGGCAAACCGTCGACTCTTTGGGGAAACGGACAGCGCCGTTGAGTTTCTGGCCGCGAAAGGATGAAGGAACAACCTTCCTTTATGTCTCCGGCGACAGTTCCTCCGTCAACCCCGTGAGCCGCAACTTTGTCTGGCGACTCTTCGCCTACAAGTTTCAGAAACTTGATTTTCGTACGATGAACGGAAGCACCTTGCATCGAAGCTACACAATGGGAGGAATTGAGCCAACATATGCAAATAAAGATGTAATCGGATCGGAGTTGCACCTTAGTATGGAAATTGGCTAAGGTGAGGGCTACTCTCTGAATTACTAGATAATGTTTTAGGTGTCGACGAATTCGACTTGATTTATGTGTTATGCACTTAATTGCTAAATGTCTGAAATGATTTCTGAGGCTTCGGCCGAGCTTGTTGATTTCATGATGCCTTGATATTGTGTGCTAAATGATTCACATGTTATGTGCTAAATGGTTAATTTAGGATGTGTTGGAATATGCTGTTTATGCTTATTGGATTGCGCTGATTTAACTATATTATTCCACTTATATTTGTGATACTGAAGAGTGAGAATAACGGGCAAGTCATGCCGATTTTATTTTGAGAGTTTGAGAAAGTTTGACGGGACGAACGGAGTTCGGGCCTTGTTATGGTTATGACGGATCGAGACATTCTCGGGGAGTTAATTGGGATTTTGGTGGATGTTGAAGACTCATAAGATTTGCGATAAGACTAAAAGGATATTATTTTATAAGGAAAATTCATAAGACATTAAACAACCTCTAAACCTTTAAATAATGATAACAATCTCGAATGCAAGTTGAGGATTGAATCTTAGTTGTGGAAAGCGAGAAGTGTCGTCGGATCCAAGGGTTGAGAAAGATTGTGAGTTCTGAGTATGTTGATACTCATTCGCTCTGGGAGCAGTTTGTTTAGCCATCCAAGGGATGTGCCGAGAAGCTTCACTGAGGCGTGAGACCTTGTGAATGTGTGATACTCCACTGAGGCGTGAGACCTTGTGGAAAGCATGGATCTTCACTGAGGCGTGAGACCTTGTGAATGCGGGATACTCCACTGAGGCGTGAGACCTTGTGGAAAGCATGGATCTTCACTGAGGCGTGAGACCTCGTGAATAGCATGGAACTTCACTGAAGCGTGAGACTTCGTGCAAGTGTGTAAATTCACTGGGGCGTGAGACCCCGTGAAAGCATAAAACTTCACTGAAGCGTGAGACTTTGTGAATGTGTGAGACTCCACTGAAGCGTGAGACTTCGTGAGAGCATTGATGACTCGAAGAGTTATCGTGAGTGGTTGCACTCATTTTATGATTATTGTATTTTGTCGCAGAATCGACTTTTACCTTAGGGTATTCTTTATAGAGACATTAAGTTAGCTAGAACACGTGGCGACGTGTCGAGTGAGGTCGGAGACGTTGTTTGGCTAATCACATTGCACTCATGCATACATAGGAGGTTAATACACGGCGTGATACCGGACCTCGGTGGATTCCAAAATGGTCATAAGACCTGGATTTCCGCGTAAGAGCGCTGTTAGGTGACTCTTAGTAGCAGATCTGGCTGCCTTTGTGTGGTGTAAGAGGCACGCGGGCGGAAATGGTCCCATCGTTGCTGGTGCTAGGATTGATCCGTTGATGTCCATCCGTTTCCGGAATGCATTTGGTTAACTGGGTTAACCGTCATTTGCATTTCATGCAACATGCATACTGACTTAGTTGTTGAGTGTGATTGATAATTGTTAATCCTATTTGATGCATGCTATCTGTTATTACTGCGTTTATATTCATTGTGAAATATACAACCCTAGGATGTTATCCCTAGCTATAAGCCTAAGTGGCTATTCTCTTATCTATATCTATTGGTGGTATTATTTACATAATTCTTTGGAGTTGACCCTCGCGTCTTCTGTGTGTGCTTTGGCGGACAAACGCCCTTTGTCAGATGTCTATGGCGGACTGATTCAAGATGGTTCGTCGTTCGGGGAGGATCCTGAGCACAATGACTGCTACTGAGCCTTCGACGTGGACCCGGACTTCATGCATGATCGGATGAGGGTCGATGTTAGGAGTGTATTATATGGGGGGATTGTTTTCACAACTCTGATTGTCATTTCCCATTTGGGGCTGACTTATCTTCTTGAAAACTGTATTCATAAAACTCATGGCTCTGACCATGGGATGAACTTATTCGCCTGCGGGCACTATCTCCAATCACTTTATGTTTATTATCTTTGGGTTGAGTCTTCATTATGTTAAGTCTTATATTTGAAAATAAAACGAAAAAAAAAAAAAATTTACGCATTTTCCGCACTATTGATTTAAAGTCACTAAAGTGGCACCACCGAAATCGGGGTGTTACAGGAAACTTATAGTTCCCTGACTTATCCTTTAGATAGTCAAATAAATAAACTGCTCATCGAGCAAAGAGTATAAAATACTCAGAAACTTATTAGCTTTCCTAAATCTTGGATTCGGCGACACTTCTCATTTTCCAAAGCTAATATCCAAACCCTAAGCTTTCATCTGAGATTGTTGTCATTATTTAAAGGGTTCGGAGGTTGTTTAGTGTATTATGAATTTTCCTTGTAAAATAGTTTCCATTTAGTTTTATCTCTAATCTTATGAGTTTAAAAGATCCCATAATCCCAAGTAACTCCCAGAGAAGGTCTCGATCCACTAAAACAATAACAAGGCCCGAACCTCCGTTCGTCCCGTCAAACTTTCCCAAAATCTCATGATAAATTTGGCATAACTGCCCGTTATCCTCTCTGACGTACAACAAATATATGTGTAATTTCATAATCAAAGTAACACAATCCAACAGTCATGGCAGATATATCAACACATCCTAGATTAACCATTTAGCACATAGCATGTAAATCAATATCAAAAGCAAATCCAGCGATAAATAATCATCATTGTCAGCCGAAGCCTCAGAAAACATTTCCCAGTCAATCACAATCAAGTGCATAAACAATAAATCAAGTCGAATTCATCGACACCTAAAGCATTATCTAGTATTCAGTGAGTAGCCCTCACCTGTAGCTCCTCCAGCGTGATCCTGCAGCGTTCCTTCACAATCTCCTCCTTCCGCTCCTTGGAATTCCTCAAACGAACCTTAGAGCGAAACCACAGAATTCAATCACAATCAGTCAGAAACTCAGCAAACAATAATTACTAAGGTTACACAAAGCATCATAAATTCCGAAGTACGATAATCTAACGCGATAAGACAAGTTTTCGAAAAAGAGAAACCCCCCCCAATTGAGGGTGCTCTCGGCCACACACACTAATTGTGTTCGCCGATTTTTCTTCGATCAAACTTGGTTCCTAGGTTATCATTAGTCGTAACTAAGGTAAATTAAAGCTCGGAAAAATTATCGGATCGAAAACTGACGCAGGGGTATTTTGGTTTGTGTTTTTAGCTCGGAATTTCAAAATTGGAATTTCGAAAAACAAATTAGATGGGGACGTCACCAACGACGTTTATGACAACTAATCCTACTGGCGCTAAGCTCAGTCGAGAGTTTTAAGTCTAAAGGGCGAAGCTTTGGTCAAAAAATGGGTTTTTGAGCAGAATTGAAACTCGGCGGCAATTCGGCGAGATTCAGCGAAATGTAATCCGCTAAACATGCTCTTGGGCATGCAGGGAATAAGTTTAGACAGAGGAATCAAGTTATTTGGACAGTTTTACAAAAAGCTCAAAACTTTGAGCACAGAAAGACATAGAGAAAAACGACAAAATTGACGATCAGAAGTAAGGAATAGCATCTATACCTCGAGGTCTTCGAGTAGCAACTGTCGGTGCAGCGATCAGGCAAGAAACGGCGAAAATCTCTCCCTCCCCTTCTCCTCTCAAGCTCGCGAGTTTGGTGTTAATGGTTGTGGAGGATTTTGATTTTTTTCAAGCTATTTATAGTTGATGGAAAATGCGGAAAAATGAAAATTTCGCGATTCCGATTTTTCCTGTGCCTTCCTCTGTGAATTCTAAGATAGGTTCTGGCGACAGAATTCCAATACTCAAAATAGTTTTCTTGGAATTAAGACAAACGATCCAAAGTCGGTGTAAATTTATTTTACCCGAAAAACTAGTTTTTGCAGTTGATGTCGGATGAGAAAACTTCTTTCTGAAGAAAGATTTGAAAACTCGAAAGAAATAGGTGTATGCGTGTGGAATCTTCGTTTGAAGCTCCGAATAGAAAAAGTCTTCATCGACCGTTTATTTTAAGTTTCTTGAGTTATCAGGGATTTAGTTTCGGCAAACCTCCGAGAACTAGAATCGGACGTTCGTACATTCCAGGGTTTCGTATCGAAACGCTTGTCATGGAAAGGATTAAGATAAGTTCTAGCATTTCTCTGAAGATTTTTGGAATTAGTTTCTATCGTATCTTTGAGTGCAAATTAGTCGTTTACTAACGCTCTTGTCCTAGGTATAAGCGAATACTACTTGCGCTATAACTTATTTCGACCTTAATACTATCCTTAGCCTTTTCCTGAACTTTCTCCTTCATAAATTCATTCCATTCGATAAACACTTGTTCAGGTTTTCCTTCACAATACATCGAACCTAATCGTGAATAGGAATTTCATTTATTTATTCTAAGCTTAAAAACTCGGGTCTCACATTCTGCAACCCCATAACTAGAGACAAAGTACTGAGAATTTCCTCACCAACTCGTTTGACTTCATTGGAATGTGCCTCTATTATCTCCTTGCAATAATATTTAGCAGATTAAAACCACAAAGAGATCACAAGTGTATGATCTTGTTTAACTACGAACCAAAGAGCAAGCTTATCTAGTGCTTTTTTTAAGAGATAAATTTTAAGTAAGTGCTCTTTGATTTGCATTCATACGGGCTCTATATAGTTTTAAATTGTCACGAACACCAACTTGAATCCAATTGGTGTTTTTGGCCAAAATTAAAGTTTTCTATACCGGGTGGGATTGGTAACTAAAATCAGTGCATTTGACCAGTCAAGTATTTGATCCTCAGAAACTACATAAGCATGCCCATAACCTTGTATGTCATTTGAGGCCATTGCATACTTTTCCTTCTCTTCTATTGGAATATCAAAAAACTCAGTTGTTGCACCCTTCATTCTCTGCACATGTTCTTTTTGCACACCATGATTTACTATCTGCAAAGTTGATTGTATTAGAATTTGGCCGAGATGTGAGATTTAACACCTCACACGCAAGAGGACTTAACATATGGAACTTGAAGCTGATCATTGGAATGCTCATATCTCATTGTGCGATATCTACTAGACGGATCTAAAAATGCCCTAATCCTTATCATGGGATGTTTTCACACGGTTAAGTCAACAAATGTCCCAATAATGAGTCTAGATACGTTAGGGATACTCATTATCGATAAAAACCTGAATCAAATAAAAAATCAAACAGATTGAAAACTGAAAATTTTCTTTTATTTGATTTCAGATTTGATTTTCAAAACCGAACCAATCCTATCCAAATCGAATATTTACAAATATAAGTAATATTTTTATATACATATCTTATCATTCATACTTACATAATTACATCCTTATATATGTATATTATTTAATAGCACGTACTTATTTATGAAATTGTATTTGGGTAAATAGAGTTTTAATAAATTATTTAAATAAGTATTCATCAAAGTGAACACCTACAATAATAATATTAAAAAGTATTGGCTATTTATGAAGGTTATATTAATGCTGTAAATTTTTTTTAAATTATGCTGTAAATTATTTATGCTTGTATTGGTTATAGTTGTATATTGTTTAAGATTTATAAACTACAATCTAAAAAAACATCAAAGCGAAAAATCCAATCCAGTACAAATCGTTATTGATTGGTTTGAATCGAATTTGAAATTATTAACACATCCATCGAATAATGAAACAATAAAACAGAAACTGATGGAATTGAATCAGATAAATTTTACCTTATAAAGGGATCCAATTAAATTGACGAACACATCTACTACATAGCTAGAGTCTCTTACCTTCATAGGTGAGATTGCCCAATCGTTCTTAAATTTTTCATTAGCAGAACTTTAGGCAATTTGGTCTTAACGGATTGCGATCTCAAACAGTGCTTGGTGAAAATTAACTACAACTAATTAAACTCACAATTCTTTGGTGATAGATTATATACCTGAAAGAAACCCACTCCTTGCATGCTATATCCAGTTTTGATAACTCATCTGTGTCCCCATTTGAGAGCAGTGTTAAATCAATGATAGGTGTAACACCCCGATTTCGGTGGCGTCACTTTAGTAACCGAAAGTAAACTTAATGCGGAAAAACGTGAATATATTTTTTTTGATAATAACTAAGACAAGACTGAAATAGATAAAACCCAAAAGCGAAAAACAACAGAACTAATGTACAATATATAATACAGTCCCCGCTGTAAGTAACAACCTCGTCACGAGTAACCTCCAGTGACGGAAAGAAAAGTGTAGCGCCCGAAGGCAATATGTACAAACTGAAAGTAAAGGTGAAGTGTCCGCAACACCATCCCTCAAACTGAGAATGAGCTGGCCCATCGGCCTGAAACAAGACCTCCTATGTCCAACCAACTCTCTGTGATTCCCGTAAAGAAACCACACAAAAAGCTATAGGTGAGAAACTACCCTGTCCCAAAAAGAAACAAATGATGTTCAGAGCTAAGACTCTACTCCTACACTAATCCCATCTTGAGGAGCTCACACCAGCACTAAAACCTACATGCTAGCATGATCGTCGTCCGAATTTGAAATCCAGAACGACCTAGTCTATGTACACCATCCGTCCTCCTCTCGCTACCGCGATGCACTCCTGTTCCAGCATCCCAACCCTAGTTCCCCCCGAAGGGTGAACCATCATGAGCTAGCCCGCCAAAGACATCTGACAATGGGCGTTTGTCCGCCAAAGCACACACAGAAGACGCGAGGGTCAACTTCAAAGAATTATATAAATAGTGTAAGATCAAGTTTTGATCTAGTAGTACAACTCTATGTTTTGATGATTACAAGTTAACCTTTTGATATGAACAATTGTGGTACTCTAACGTGTTTTTCTGAGTGTGCTATTTAAAGGCTCTGACCTCAACTCAATCTCACACAAATCAGAAGCACTGTGTATAAAGGGTAACCCAAGCAACGCTTTCGCATTCACCATGTTCAGTATGAACAGTGGAAAAGCTTCAGAAGTTCTGAAGCTATACAAACTCTGATGTGGACTCAGTCGCTAGAAGCTCTGAAGATCCAGAAGTTCTGATAACCAAGAAACACTGAAGGTTCAGATGTTCTGATGGTGTAGAAGACTCTGAAGATCCAGAAGCTGAATAGTGGAAACTCTGAAGTCCAGAAGCAAGAAACTCTGAAGGCCATGTTCTTCCCTCTGAGTTCAGAATCAGAAGATACAATGGTCAGAGGATCTGTGCTTTCCCTCTGACTCTGATCAACCGGCTTCACAAGTTCCAATATGAAGTATTCCCCTGATCAGAAGTCTCCTAGGTTAAAAGGTCAAGTCGCTATCCAAGTACAAAAGCAAGTGTACCTTCCTGACGACCTACCTAACGTTCTCAGCCACAGCAGAAGCTGGATTTTCCAGAACTGCCCTCCAACGGTAGCATTTCCCATGCAACGCTCAACCCTAATCCTTGGAGTATATATAGAGGCTGAAGATTGAAAGAAGCGGAGTAGAAGTAACACATACGCGCAAGACATATTCAAAATATTCTAAGCTTTCTTTCATCTGAAATTCATTGAGTTTACTATTAGCTTTTTAGAAGCAAATCTCTTGTAAACATTTCTTTGATAAACAGTTTGTTTAGTTCCTTTAGGAGATCAAGGTTGATCGGATCCTATAGAAGACTAAGAGAGTGAATCTTAGTGTGAGCTAAGTCAGTGTAATTGTTAGTCACTTGTAGGTTTCAAGTGCAGTTGTAACTCTTACCTGATTAGTGGATTGCCTTCATTCTAAGAAGGAAGAAATCACCTTAACGGGTGGACTGGAGTAGCTTGAGTGATTTATCAAGTGAACCAGGATAAAATCCTTGTGTGCTTCTCTATCTCTTATCATTAGCACTTAAGTTCTCGAAAGATTTGTCAAAATCTTTAAGGTGGAAGTTTTGTACTGAAAACGTTATTCAAACCCCCCCTTTCTACCGTTTTTCATACCTTCAATTGGTATCAGAGCGCAAGTTCTGATTACCACACCTAACAGTGTTCAGTGATCCGGGCCGGTGTGAAAAACAATGGCTGCCACCACCAGTGAAACTCAAAGAGATGGTTACAATGCAAAGCCTCCTATGTTCGACGGTCAAAGGTTCGAATATTGGAAAGATAGACTGGAAAGTTTCTTTTTGGGTTTCGATGCAGATCTCTGGGATATTATTGTGGATGGCTACGAGCGTCCAGTTGATGCAGATGGCAAGAAGATCCCAAGGTCAGAGATGACTGCAGATCAAAAGAAGCTGTACTCACAACATCACAAAGCAAGAGCAATTCTTCTAAGTGCTATTTCCTATGAAGAGTACCAGAAGATTACAGATCGTGAGTTTGCTAAAGGCATTTTTGAATCTCTGAAGATGTCTCATGAAGGAAACAAGAAAGTCAAAGAATCAAAGGCATTGTCTTTGATCCAAAAGTATGAATCCTTCATCATGGAGCCAAATGAATCCATTGAAGAAATGTTCTCCAGATTTCAATTGCTTGTAGCTGGCATACGACCTCTCAACAAGAGCTACACAACAAAAGATCATGTCATAAGGGTCATCAGGTGTCTTCCTGAAAGTTGGATGCCTTTGGTGACTTCAATAGAGCTCACGAGAGACGTTGAGAATATGAGTTTAGAAGAACTCATCAGCATTTTGAAATGCCATGAGCTGAAGCGCTCAGAGATGCAAGATCTGAGGAAAAAGTCCATAGCCTTGAAATCCAAATCTGAAAAGGCTAAGGTTGAGAAGTCAAAGGCTCTTCAAGCTGAAGAAGAAGAATCTGAAGAAGCATCAGAAGATTCTGATGAAGATGAGCTGACTCTCATCTCCAAGAGACTCAACCGCATCTGGAAGCACAGGCAGAGCAAGTTCAAAGGCTCTGGAAAGGCAAAAGGAAAGTATGAGTCCTCAGGCCAGAAGAAGTCTTCAATCAAGGAAGTCACATGTTTTGAGTGCAAAGAATCTGGGCACTACAAAAGTGATTGTCCAAAGTTGAAGAAAGACAAGAAGCCAAAGAAGCACTTCAAGACCAAGAAGAGTCTGATGGTGACATTCGATGAATCAGAGTCAGAGGATGTTGACTCTGATGGTGAAGTCCAAGGACTCATGGCCATTGTCAAAGACAAAGGAGCAGAGTCAAAGGAAGCTGTTGACTCTGACTCAAAATCAGAAGGAGATCCTAACTCAGACGATGAAAATGAGGTATTTGCTTCTTTCTCTACCTCTGAACTGAAACATGCTTTGTCTGATATCATGGATAAGTATAACTCTTTATTGTCTAAGCATAAAAAGTTGAAAAAGAACTTATCTGCTGTCTCCAAGACTCCTTCTGAACATGAGAAAATTATTTCTGATTTGAAAAATGAAAATCATGCTTTGGTAAATTCTAACTCTGTGCTTAAGAACCAGATTGCTAAGTTAGAAGAAATTGTTGCCTGTGATGCCTCTGATTGTAGAAATGAATCTAAGTATGAAAAGTCTTTTCAAAGATTCCTAGCTAAAAGCGTGGATAGAAGCTTAATGGCTTCAATGATCTATGGCGTAAGCAGAAATGGAATGCATGGCATTGGCTATTCTAAACCAATTAGAAATGAGCCTTCTGTGTCTAAAACTAAATCCTTGTATGAATGCTTTGTTCCCTCTGGTACCATATTGCCTGATCCTGTACCTGCTAAAGTTGCTAAACATCCTCTTAAAAAGGGATCTTTCTCTATGACTAAATATCATGCAAATATTCCTTTAAAATATTATGTTGAGACACCCAAGGTGATCAGAACCTCTGGGGTAACTAACAAAAGAGGACCCAGAAAGTGGGTACCTAAGGACAAGATTATCTATGTTGCAGATATCCTTGATAGCTCCACTGAAACACCAATCATGGTATCTGGACAGTGGATGCTCGCGTCACATGATGGGAGAAAAGCGTATGTTCCGAGAGCTGAAACTTAAGCCTGGAGGCGAAGTTGGCTTCGGAGGAAATGAAAAGGGTAAAATTGTTGGTACTGGTACTATTTGTGTAGATAGTAGCCCATGCATTGATAATGTTTTATTGGAAGACGGCTTAACACATAACTTATTGTCTATAAGTCAATTAGCTGACAAGGGTTATGATGTTATATTCAATCAAAAGTCCTGCCGGGCTGTAAGTCAGATCGATGGCTCTGTTCTATTTAACAGCAAGAGGAAGAACAACATCTATAAGATCAGATTATCTGAGTTGGAGGCTCAGAATGTGAAGTGCCTTCTGTCTGTTAATGAAGAGCAGTGGGTATGGCATAGACGGTTAGGGCATGCCAGTATGAGAAAGATTTCTCAGCTGAGCAAGCTAAACCTTGTCAGGGGCTTACCCAATCTGAAGTTCGCTTCAGACGCTCTTTGTGAAGCATGTCAGAAAGGCAAATTCACAAAAGTCCCTTTCAAGGCAAAGAATGTTGTCTCAACCTCAAGGCCGTTGGAACTTCTGCATATCGACCTTTTTGGACCAGTGAAAACTGAGTCTATAGGTGGCAAGAGATATGGGATGGTTATCGTTGATGACTATAGCCGCTGGACATGGGTAAAGTTTCTAACCCGCAAGGATGAGTCTCATGCTGTGTTCTCTACCTTCATTGCTCAAGTGCAAAACGAGAAGGCTTGTAGGATTGTGCGTGTCAGAAGTGACCATGGTGGAGAGTTTGAGAATGACAAGTTTGAGAGTCTGTTTGATTCCTATGGAATTGCACATGATTTCTCTTGTCCCAGAACTCCTCAACAAAATGGTGTTGTTGAGAGGAAGAACAGAACTCTTCAGGAGATGGCTAGAACCATGCTCCAAGAAACTGGCATGGCTAAGCATTTTTGGGCAGAGGCAGTAAATACAGCATGTTACATTCAGAACAGAATCTCTGTGAGACCAATTCTGAATAAGACTCCTTATGAATTGTGGAAGAACATAAAACCCAACATTTCTTATTTATATCCTTTTGGCTGTGTTTGTTATGTTCTCAATACTAAGGATAGATTGCATAAATTTGATGCTAAGTCTTCTAAGTGCCTATTACTTGGTTATTCTGATAGATCTAAAGGTTTTAGATTTTATAATACTGATGCTAAGACTATTGAAGAATCTATTCATGTTAGATTTGATGATAAGCTTGACTCTGACCAGTCAAAGCTAGTTGAAAAGTTTGCAGATTTAAGCATTAATGTTTCTGACAAAGGCAAAGCTCCAGAGGAAGTTGAGCCAGAGGAAGATGAACTAGAGGAAGAAGCTGGTCCCTCTAACTCACAAACTCTGAAGAAGAGCAGAATCACTGCAGCTCACCCTAAGGAATTGATTCTAGGCAACAAAGACGAACCAGTCAGAACCAGATCTGCCTTCAGACCCTCTGAAGAGACCTTGCTGAGTCTGAAAGGATTGGTGTCCTTAATTGAACCCAAGTCCATAGATGAAGCTCTTCAGGACAAGGATTGGATTCTGGCCATGGAAGAAGAATTGAATCAATTTTCCAAGAACGATGTTTGGAGCTTAGTGAAGAAGCCTGAGAGTGTCCATGTTATTGGAACGAAATGGGTATTCAGAAACAAGCTGAATGAGAAAGGAGATGTAGTCAGAAATAAGGCAAGGCTAGTTGCTCAAGGCTACAGCCAGCAGGAAGGAATAGACTACACTGAAACATTTGCTCCAGTAGCAAGACTGGAAGCAATCAGACTGTTGATCTCTTTCTCAGTAAATCACAACATAGTTCTACATCAGATGGACGTAAAGAGTGCCTTCCTAAATGGTTATATCTCAGAGGAAGTCTATGTTCATCAACCCCCAGGTTTTGAAGATGAAAAGAAACCAGACCATGTGTTCAAATTGAAGAAATCACTCTACGGTCTGAAGCAAGCTCCCAGAGCATGGTATGAGAGACTTAGCTCATTCCTTCTGGAGAATGAGTTTGTAAGGGGTAAAGTAGATACAACTCTTTTTTGCAAGACTTATAAAGATGATATCTTAATCGTGCAAATTTATGTTGATGATATTATATTTGGTTCTGCTAATCAATCTCTATGCAAAGAATTTTCTAAGATGATGCAGGCTGAATTTGAGATGAGTATGATGGGAGAATTAAAGTACTTTCTGGGAATACAAGTTGATCAAACACCAGAAGGAACATATATCCATCAGAGCAAGTACACTAAAGAACTTCTGAAGAAGTTCAATATGCTGGAATCTACAGTGGCCAAGACTCCAATGCATCCAACATGCATTCTGGAGAAAGAAGATATAAGTGGTAAAGTATGTCAGAAGCTCTATCGTGGCATGATAGGTTCACTTCTATACTTAACTGCATCTAGGCCAGACATACTATTTAGTGTTCATTTATGTGCTCGATTCCAATCAGATCCAAGGGAAACCCACTTAACTGCTGTTAAGAGGATCCTAAGGTATCTGAAAGGCACCACTAACCTTGGCTTGATGTATAAGAAAACATCAGAGTATAAGCTTTCAGGTTATTGTGATGCTGATTATGCTGGAGATAGAACAGAGAGAAAAAGTACTTCCGGAAATTGTCAATTTCTGGGAAGCAATCTAGTCTCATGGGCAAGCAAGAGGCAATCAACCATTGCACTATCAACTGCAGAGGCAGAATATATCTCAGCAGCAATATGCAGCACTCAGATGCTCTGGATGAAACATCAGCTGGAGGATTATCAGATCCTTGAGAGCAATATCCCAATCTATTGTGATAACACTGCTGCAATCTCATTGAGTAAGAATCCTATCCTACATTCAAGGGCAAAGCACATTGAGGTAAAGTATCACTTTATTAGAGATTATGTACAGAAGGGCGTACTTCTTCTGAAGTTTGTTGATACTGACCATCAATGGGCAGATATCTTTACAAAGCCCTTAGCAGAGGATAGATTTAATTTTATTCTGAAAAATCTAAACATGGACTTTTGTCCAGAGTGAAGATGGATCAGAACCTCTGACTATGATACTTCTTGATCAGAAGATGTCTAGTCCAGAAGGTAACTCAATCAGAGTGTGTGTGCCCACTGGTACTGACTCTGAAGCTGAGACAACAACACGTGTGTCAGAATTTCTGATGCATAGTTCCTTGTGCCCGTGTGACAGTCTGTTATGATTGCGTGCAGATATGCTTATCTCCTGTGTGTGATTTGTGTATTTTACTGTTACTATCTATCTTTAATTTTCAGCCGTTGATCTTAAAGTGCTTTTTGAATCAACAACGGTTATTTGATAAAACCCACTATACACACACGTTCTCTTTCACTTCCGGTTTTCACTCTCGCTCTCTCTGCTTTTCAAAACCGCTTGTTCTCGATTTCTCTCTCGATCTCTCTTCATCTTTCAACCTTCATCTTCTACCTCAAACCTTCAACCACTTCAAAATGGTGAGACAAACCAGAAGATCTACTGCAGATGCACCTCAGTTCCCTCACATGGTAGTTGGTCTAGCAACGGGTCAAAGGGGCTCTGAGAATCCAACTCAAGATCAAGTTCAAGCTCAAGAACAGAGTGTTCCAATTGCAGAACGGGGCTGTGCCGTTCACTGTGTTTATCCTCCTGAGGAACTCCAAGTCCTGGCAGAATGGAGATTCAACCTCGACAACTTGGCTACAAATGGGTTTGATCTTCGTCCTGAAGTCCAAGCTCAAGGTTGGGGAAATTACTTCAACAGACTTCGAGGACCGGTGTATGATAGATTGGTAAAGGAATTCTGGAAGCACGCCGACTGCGATGATACTCAGGTGGTCTCTCACATTCTTGGAAGGAAGATCATCATCACTGAGAAGTCATTCGTGAATCTGCTAGGTGCAGAAACTGCTTATGGGTATCGGTTCCAACTGACGGAATCGAAGCTGAAACCCAGCACCAAGGACACAGTCAACCAGGCTCTGTACACCACCTTCAAACCGGGCAAGACGAGTTACAAGGTGATGGATCTTCATCCCAAACTAAGGATCTGGCACAAGATCCTGCTCAACTGCATAAACCAGAGACCGAAGGGCAGTTCCCCAGACTACATCAACTTCAACCAGAAGGCGATGTTGTTCTTCATCCAAGACAAGAGGAAGATCTGCCTTCCCTACTTCCTGTTCTCCTACTTGAAGGAATGTATCCGGAAGTCTAGGACTACTGCCTCCATCAAGTCAGCAATCAAGTATATCCCCTTTGGGAGACTGTTGTCTGATCTCTTGATTGAGAGTGGCCTCATTCAAGATCTGATCAATGCTGGTTGCACAGAGGATTTGAGCACCATTGTCAGTGATGTCTTCACTGCAAATTCTCTGAAGAAGATGGGTTTGGTCCAGAAGAAGATTGCTCCTGCTCATGAAGACACATCTTCTGAGATCAGAGGTAGAAGGATGCCTCTGAATGACTACCCTCTGTGGACTCAGGCAGACCATCCTGACGCCATCAGATGCTATGTTGAAGACCTCAGGGCTCAAGGATTCGAAATTGACCTTGATGATTTCGTCAGCAGACTACCGCCAGCTCCAGAGTTTCCTTCTCCTCCCAAGAAGAAAGCTCAGAGGAAGATGGTTCTGGAAGAATCTTCTGAGGAATCTGATGTCCCTCTGGTCAAGAAGACAAAGAGAAAGCCTGATGATGGTGATGATAGTGACAATGAGGATGGTCCTCCAAAGAAGAAGAAGAAGAAGGTCAGAATCGTGGTGAAGCCTACTCGGGTGGAACCAGCTGCTGAAGTGGTCAGAAGGACTGAACCTCCTGCCAGAGTGACTAGATCATCAGCACATCCAAGTAAGCCTGCACTTGCTTCTGATGATGATTTGAATTTATTTGATGCACTCCCTATTTCTGCTATGCTCAAACACTCCTCAAATCCCCTCACTCCTATTCCTGAATCCCAACCAGCCGCACAAACCACCACTCCACCACATTCCCCAAGATCTTCCTTCTTTCAACCTTCTCCTACTGAAGCACCTCTCTGGAATTTGCTTCAGAACCAACCCTCTAGGTCAGAAGAACGAACCTCTCTCCTCACCATTCCGTACGACCCATTACTTTCTGAACCAATCATCCATGAACAACCCGAGCCAAACCAAACAGAACCACAACCCAGAACGTCTGATCACTCTGCTCCCAGAGCATCAGAACGTCCTGCTGCCAGAACCATGGATACAGACTCTTCAACAGCCTTTACACCTGTATCCTTCCCAACCAATGTTGCTGATTCTTCTCCCTCCAATAACTCTGAATCCATTCGAAAATTCATGGAGGTTAGAAAAGAAAAGGTGTCTACCTTGGAAGAATATTACCTAACTTGTCCAAGCCCTAGGAGATATCCTGGCCCTAGACCTGAACGTCTAGTAGACCCAGATGAACCTATCTTGGCTAATCCTTTACAAGAGGCAGACCCCTTGGTTCAACAAGCTCACCATGTCCCTGACCAACAAGAGCCTATTCAACCAGAACCTGAACCCGAACATTCAGTGTCTAACCAATCCTCGGTTAGATCACCTCATCCTCTGGTTGAAACTTCAGACCCTCACCTTGGAACCTCTGAACCCAATGTTCCCATGATTAACATTGGTTCTCCACAAGGTGTCTCTGAAGCTCATAGCAGCAATCACCCAGCCTCTCCTGAAACCAACCTCTCCATAATTCCCTATACTCACCTTCAACCCACATCTCTCTCTGAGTGCATCAATATTTTCTATCATGAAGCCTCCTTGAGGCTCCGCAATGTGCACGGTCAGACTGACCTCAGTGAGAATGCTGAAAGTGTGGCTGATGAGTGGAACAATCTGAGCACTTGGCTAGTGGCTCAAGTTCCAATTATGATGCAGCTCCTGCATGCAGAGGGAAGTCAGAGCATTGAGGCTGCAAAGCAAAGGTTTGCTCGAAGGGTGGCTCTTCATGAACAAGAACAGAGAAATAAGCTTCTTGAAGCTATTGAAGAAGCCAAGAGAAAGAAAGAACAAGCAGAAGAAGCTGCACGTCTTGCAGCAGCTCAAGCTGAACAAGCCAGACTTGAGGCAGAGCGACTTGAAGCTGAGGCTGAAGCTCTTAGATGCCAAGCACTTGCACCAGTTGTGTTTACTCCTGCTGCTTCTGCTTCCATTCCAGATCCTCAAGCTGCTCAGAATGTTCCTTCCAGTTCTACTCAGCCAAGCTCATCCAGACTCGACATCATGGAACAACGTCTTGACACTCATGAATCCATGCTGATTGAGATGAAGCACATGATGATGGAACTTCTGCGACGCACTGACAAACCTTAGTTTTAGGATCTCTTCTTTTTCTTCTTTTTCGTTAACTTTGTTTTCCTTTTGTTAAACTCTGTTTCCTTTTTAATTTGTTCGTTTGTGATTATATATGCATATCTATATACTTGTGTCACATATGTTTGCTAAACTCGTTTTATTCATAATCTTTTTATGTTTACATCATACATTACTTCCCTATAAAGTCTAGAATGGAGGATCTCTCCTCATTCTTCTGCACTCCTGGCGCTGCTCTGACCTATCTTTCTCCAGACGCTCCAGTACATGCTGGATGTTGCTGAGCCTGTTCTTTAGCTCATCCCTCTCCAGAATCTCTTCTGAAGTCTTGAGCTTCTCTTCCAAACACTCTTTCTCTTCCAGCAGCTTGAGTTCAAGCGGCTGAGTTCTTGCACCTCCTCCATGAAGGCAAGAAATTCCTTCAGGTCTCTCTCCAACTCTGGACGCAGGTCCTCTTCCAGCAGTGTCCGTGTTAGCTCCGAGATGGTCGTTGTACCCTCTGGATGCCTGATGTTCAGGAACAAGTCCTCTTCAAAGGCCTTCTTCCTCAGCTCTTCTAGTGCTACGTTGTATGATGCCATTCTTTTTTACTGAAAATTGTTCGAGGTGTGAAGCTTACCTTTCTCTCCAACGCTTTTTATAGGCTTCACTTTCTCTCTGCAAGTTAATGCTCCTACAGTTTCTCGAGGTTAAGTTCTTGGTAACTGACCCTTCTATTTACTCACTTGACCGGTGGTAAACGTTCATCCCTTGCATTAACTCTTTTATTTATTTCGCCTAACTCTGATTCTTACATCGTTTTTGTTTTCTTTAAACTTAGACCTTCTCTAAGGGGGAGTACCTTGTACTTCAAGCTAAGTTTTTCACACCCCAGGCTTTTTGCTTATGACAAAAAGGGGGAGTAAACCCAGTTTTTTGATGTGTAAGATGTGTTAGTGTGATTTATTTTTCTTTTGGAGATTTTAAGAGTTCCACCTTCATGACCATAGATGTGTCACTGGGCAAATACAAGGAATACATTCACTTCTTCTGAAGTGATTCTAAGTTGACTCTGATACCCAAGACTCTGATACCTTGTCCATGACTCTGATCACTTATGCGCTCTGATTATTCGTTTTTCATCTATGTCATAAGTTTTTCATTCTGAACTCTTACATCATTTAGCTCAAGAATCTAGACTTTACTAACCGTTTTCATCAAGTATTAGATTCAGGGGGAGCTAAGCTCAGAATCAAGCAGTGACTTGAATTCAGAATGAAGCAAGATAAACTATTCACATCAGGATAAGTCTTATTCTATATCTCTAAACTCTGAGTGAATTCAGTTTAATGTTTAAGAATTGTTCATCAAAAATTTTAGTTTTGTCATCATCAAAAAGGGGGAGATTGTAAGATCAAGTTTTGATCTAGTAGTACAACTCTATGTTTTGATGATTACAAGTTAACCTTTTGATATGAACAATTGTGGTACTCTAACGTGTTTTTCTGTGTGTGCTATTTACAGGCTCTGACCTCAACTCAATCTCACACAAATCAGAAGCACTGTGTTAAAGGGTAACCCAAGCAACGCTTTCGCATTCACCATGTTCAGTATGAACAGTGGAAAAGCTTCAGAAAGTTCTGAAGCTATATCAAACTCTGATGTGGACTCAGTCGCTAGAAGCTCTGAAGATCCAGAAGTTCTGATAACCAAGAAACACTGAAGGTTCAGATGTTCTGATGGTGTAGAAGACTCTGAAGATCCAGAGCTTGAATAGTGGAAACTCTGAAGTCCAGAAGCAGAACTCTGAAGGCCATGTTCTTCCCTCTGAGTTCAGAATCAGAAGATACAATGGTCAGAGGATCTGTGCTTTCCCTCTGACTCTGGATCAACCGGCTTCACAAGTTCCAATATGAAGTATTCCCTGATCAGAAGTCTCCTAGGTTAAAAGGTCAAGTCGCTATCCAAGTACAAAAGCAAGTGTACCTTCCTGACGACCTACCTAACGTTCTCAGCCACAGCAGAAGCTGGATTTTCCAGAACTGCCCTCCAACGGTAGCATTTCCCATGCAACGCTCAACCCTAATCCTTGGAGTATATATAGAGGCTGAAGATTGAAAGAAGCGGCTAGAAGTAACACATACGCGCAAGACATATTCAAAATATTCTAAGCTTTCTTTCATCTGAAATTCATTGAGTTTACTATTAGCTTTTTAGAAGCAAATCTCTTGTAAACATTTCTTTGATAAACAGTTTGTTTAGTTCCTTTAGGAGATCAAGGTTGATCGGATCCTAGAGAAGACTAAGAGAGTGAATCTTAGTGTGAGCTAAGTCAGTGTAATTGTTAGTCACTTGTAGGTTTCAAGTGCAGTTGTAACTCTTACCTGATTAGTGGATTGCCTTCATTCTAAGAAGGAAGAAATCACCTTAACGGGTGGACTGGAGTAGCTTGAGTGATTTATCAAGTGAACCAGGATAAAATCCTTGTGTGCTTCTCTATCTCTTATCTTAGCACTTAAGTTCTCGAAAGATTTGTCAAAATCTTTAAGGTGGAAGTTTTGTACTGAAAACGTTATTCAAACCCCCCTTTCTACCGTTTTTCATACCTTCAAATAGTAC